>NC_036438.1:3960855-4260855 GCF_000184455.2 Aspergillus oryzae RIB40 | reverse complement strand
TATCAAGTGCTTAGGGTATGGCTGTCCAACGTGATGTGGATATATCATCCATTGCAGCAATACTGTAGACCAACGAACCTCAGACATACTGAACTATCGAATATACACCATGGCAGATCATTTGCGATGTCAGAAAGAGACAATAAAATAATCAATAAATGCACACCACCTACTCAATTGACAATAGGAGGCAGAAAGATACACCGAGATACCAGAATACTACGGACACCCACTCACAGCGATAACCCACCTACCCCGTATATAAATTTTAATTCCTGCAATTCAATTCCAAGAAAGAAACTCCAATTAACCACCCCAATAATCAATCCCACCCAAGAACACCCCTTATGTTCGATTGTTCATATCCAACTCTGCAACCCTAAGTGGCAATCCAAAATGTAGTCATCATACGCTTTCGTTACGAGAACCCCTGTCAATCAGCCAGTCTTTCCCTTTCATGTTCTCTCCACTTCCATTATTCCAAAGAAATCTCCACATTCTCAGTGCGCGCGCAATTCGCACGGACTCCATCAGACAAATCCAACCGAAGTCCCAAATTCTTTTTCTCCATCACCTACGTGCGCAAACCCAGACCAGACCAAAAGCAGAAGGAAGCTAGTGACGTCGCGATCGCGAAAAGATCGCATCAACCGCCTCCCGACCTTCTAGCCGTCGTCCTCGCTCCGCCCTGCCGCCGAGGTTCTCCGCGTTGCAATTCCAATCCGATCGCAAAAAAAGGTTTCGAGACGCAACAAGTCGCAACAAGCCTCGGTTTACGAACGGAGCATCCGGAGACGATCTTCCCCGATCCATCAAAGAAAAGGCAAAGGAGAAAACAAACAAGGAAGAGAAAGTGTCTGGTGTGGTCAGATCGGCAGAAACCGAAAATCTATATCCCGCCGCCGTCCACGCGCCGCCGCCGACGACCTCATCGCACCGGTTGTCCTGCCCACTTACTTGATTTTGCACGGTCCACGGACCAATAACGGGTCTGGTTAGAAACGGAATAAGGGGATCGGAATAAATCCAGCAGCGAGCCGACAAACGAACCCAGGAGAAAGGCAAAATGGCCACCTCTCAAAGCACAGGGATAACCCCAGCCTCGTCGGAAAGTCTCGAATCGGACCTCCTCGCGCACCTGGCCTCCACCACGGCGCTAGATGATCTTCATGCGACCCTCCTCTGCTCCCTGCAACGCATGGGCTGGACGGAAAAGGTTCGGAAACTATCGCAGGAGCTCCTGCGCGGTGGACGATGCGAGCGATTTGATGATGTTGTTGAGGCCGTGGTTGCGTCCGCGGAGGGACGGAAGCATCCATCACTAGCAGGCTTGGACAATGTGAACGAGGAGGACAAGAATAGCAACGGCGATGCGGACGGGTACTTTGAGAAAGTGGATGTGCGGATCCCGGAGGCGGTGGTTGAGCAGGGGGTGAGGGCGATTAAAGAGGTATTGCGCGAGGTGGTGGTGCTCGATGATGATTCAGATCTGTTAGACCACCATGATTCGCACCATCACGCTGGTGATGGGAAGCAGGAGGGCGGCGGTGAAACGAAGACCAAACCATCCAAGTCGTCCAAGACAGGGGACCAGTCACTAAAGAATGGTGATACAAGCCCTGTTAAGAAGACGGATAAGAAGCCGAAGCCTGGAAAACAGGTAAAATGAATTCGGGCGTCACCTCTCTTCCTCTTTCCTTATCCCCTTCCTTTTTTGGTATTTTTATTATTCGTTCTTTTCGGTTCTTCAGGGTACATCTGGCTTTGGCATTCTTGTTTGGATCACTTGTCATGGGTCTTCGGGCGAGATTGGTGTTTAGAACGGGTGGGAGTTTGCTGCATTTTGATACCATATCCACGAGGACGTGCATGTACAACGTCAACTTGTGGTCGTGTCCACCTTTGCCGTGGCACTGATTTAATCCAATGGACATATTTGTATTACGGGGACATTCTGGGGATTCTATAAGAGTCATTGATGCATTAAACTAGAACGTCGAGTTCATCTCTCTCCACTAAGAACTATTATGGCATCTAGTATGCGAGACGTAGATAGACACAAAAGATGGACAAACCCTGTTCAAAAGGAATCAGAAACCAATCGTATTCCTAGCAGTCCATACCCCCATCAGCCCCGCTGGATCTAACTAGTGCCGATACATAACTAAGAAAGACTAAGAAAGAAAACCACAAAACCCAATTTAGTCATAGAGGCTGTCGTCATTGCCGGCTTCACCGAACGTGTTGTTGTCCTGGACCTCGCCCGCAGATGGGAAGCGGAAGAAGCTGCTGCCGCCCGAGTTCTTCAGGCTCTGAGCGAAAGCCTCGTACCGGCGGATTTCCACATCGCTGACGGACCGACGGGCCGTCTTCATGGCCTCTTCGAAATGCGCACGCGTAAGCTCCGGCACAGGATCCTCCTCGTCGACCTCCTCGTCTTCATCCATCTTGATGTCCTCGCCATTGGCCTCACGCTGCTTCTGGCGCTCAATATCAGCAGTGATGGACTGCTTGATGGCCAGCTTAACAGCACGTTGAGTAACGAATCCAAGATCAGCACCAGAGAACCCGTGGGTCTTGCTGGCAATGAAGGGCAAGTCGACATCGGGTGCGACAGGGGTCTTGCGCAGCTGGGCCTTGAGGATACCCTCACGAGAAGCCTGGTCGGGCAGGGGAACGTAGACAAGAGTGTCCAGACGACCAGGACGGACAAGGGCAGCATCAAGCTGCTCGGGTCTGTTTGTGGCACCGATGACGAAGACATTCTTCTTGGAGGTCATGCCGTCCATTTCTAAAAGGGAAGTTAGTTTATACATTCAAGCGCATAGATTGTCTGATTCTACACATACCGGTCAGGAGCTGGTTGACGACACGGTCAGAGGCACCACCAGCATCGCCAACAGAGCCACCACGAGACTTGGCGATCGAATCCAACTCATCCAGGAAGACGACACAAGGAGCGGCAGCACGGGCCTTGTCGAAGATATCCCGGATGTTGCTCTCAGACTCACCAAACCACATAGAGAGCAGTTCAGGGCCCTTGACGGAGATGAAGTTGGCAGCGCACTCATTAGCGACAGCCTTGGCAAGCATGGTCTTACCAGTACCAGGAGGACCGTAGAACAGCACACCTCGAGAAGGTGAAAGACCGAACTTTTGGTACTTCTCGGGGTGGTCCACGGGGTACTGCACGCTCTCGATGAGCTCGCGCTTGACCTCCTCGAGACCACCAATGTCCTCCCACCGAACGTTGGGCACCTCGACAACAGCCACTTCGCGAAGCGCGGAGGGGTTAGAGACGCCAAGGGCGTAACGGAAGTTCTCCATGGTGACACCAAGAGAGTCGAGCACCTCAGCATCAATGGTATCCTCGTCCAGATCGATCAAATCCATCTTCTCACGAATCTGTTGCATGGCAGCCTCAGAGCAGAGAGAAGCAAGATCAGAGCCGACGTAACCATGGGTCTCAGCGGCGATGGTCTCCAGGTCAACGTCCTCTCCGAGCTTCATGTTCTTGGTGTGGATCTGCATAATCTCCAGGCGGCCAGTGGGGTCGGGAATACCAATATCGACCTCACGATCGAAACGACCGAAACGACGGAGAGCAGGATCGATAGAGTTGGGGCGGTTAGTGGCGGCCATGACGACAACGTTGGAACGAGCCTTCATGCCGTCCATCAGGGTGAGGAGCTGAGAGACAACACGGCGCTCAACTTCACCATTGGTCTTCTCACGCTTGGGGGCGATAGAATCAATTTCATCAATGAAGATGATAGCGGGGGAGTTCTTCTCAGCCTCCTCAAAGGCCTTGCGCAGATTCGATTCGGACTCACCGGCCATCTTGGACATGATCTCGGGACCGTTGATCAAGAAGAAGAAAGCGCCGGTCTCGTTTGCCACGGCACGAGCCATCAGAGTCTTACCAGTACCGGGAGGACCGTACATGAGGATACCGCGAGGAGGCTTGATACCAATGGACTTGAACAGCTGAGGATGACGGAGGGGTAGCTCCACCAATTCTCGGATCTGTGCCATCTGTTTCCGGCAACCACCAATGTCATCGTAACCGACCTCGTTGAGGTTACCCTCCTCATCCTCGCGCTGGATTGGCTCACCCTCACAGTGGATCACGGTATCTTGTGCAACAATGCCGTACTCTGGAGGATCCACCTCAACGACCTTGAATTCTACTTGTCTCATACCTCCTCTTACTGTGAACAGGTCACCCTGTCTCACGGGTCTGTAGGCTTCGCGGAAGTAGGGGGCAAGGAAGACGTCGAACAAGGAGCCGGTGAGACCCTCAACAGTGTCTGCGATGGGGAGAACGGCAATACGCTTGGCCTAAAGTACCAGAATGTGGTCAGCTAGCACGCCCTGTCGAGCCGTAGTCAGGAGGTACCTACATATTTAATATCGGGGCATGGGTGAACAGTGATGACATCGCCGTGCTTGACACGGAGGTTGTGCCTCACCACACGGTTGATGCGGGCACTTCCATCGTCAAGATCATCATCCGCCAACACAATCAGAACGGTGTCTTTCCGCTTCTTGCCCTTAACCAGAACTGTGTCACCGCGGAAGAGTTGGAGAGTTTCCATAGTGTTGTTGGATAGGGCAATAACGGAGTTATCATCGTTGACGGCATCGGTCACACTGAAAGCGCTCTGGTTAGCATCCATCAAGGTACCCCCTCCATTGTTAGCAGTCGTGGGGAATACTAGCATACATCAATGAGTTGGGCTTCTTCTTCTTCTTTAGGATGGCTGTCGCGGTATCGAGTTCCTGTGGCGAGACCAGTCAGTGTCATGGCCGGCAAATTCTCTTTCTGCGATGAATCTTCACCTCTTTCTTCTCGGCGCCAGAGGCGTCCCTTGAGCTCGGTTAGCACATGAATCGCTGCAAGAGGAAAGGACTTGAAGCATACTGGAGGTGCACCCTCTTCTTATCATGAGTATGGTCGGGTTCTGCGCTCATTTTGATGGCGAATGGGGATGGGTCACTGATCTAGTAAGCTCTTGAAGTAGGGTAGGCCTGAAGGTACGACGGATGTCACTGTATCGGACTTACGATGCCCGACGACAGGAACTTGAAAATAAAAAAAAGAACAAAAAAAACGAAACACAGACAAATGATCCAGCAAACGCGATGAAATGTCTGAGGGATGAGTAAATGGGAGAAGGGGGAAGGATTGATAAAATGCAACGGAGACAGAGAGTTGAAAGTGAGATCAGAAGTGGCAGAAACAGCTACCCGTTAAGAGGTGACGATAGTCTCAACTGCCTATTGTTGATGACTTAAGCCAGGGTTCCTCACTCATTAGCCACTGGGCGGCTACCGCCACCGCCCCGAGTACAGAAGCGTATGGAAGCCGGTCGCATACTGACAAGCTACCCAAAGTGTCGACTGGTCAACTCCAAGATATAATCATTAATATTTTTCAATTTTGCGATTATTATTAATAAGGACAGCTCTGATGTTCCGAAATGTTCTTTGTTGCCAAGTGGCTTTTGCCTTCAAGGTTCTTATCTTAAACTTCTGTTTTCGTCGTTGATGCTGACTGATCGTCCTTACATACTTCTACTAAATCGTACCTAATACTCCGCACTGTTAATGTGCCTGGTTGCCTCAGGCAAAAGGGCTATAGCCCATCTGTGGCACCAGCCTCGTTCACCCTACATATCACCCCCCTTCACCCAAGGCTCCAACATGACTAGGCAAATGAAGGTGCCTTCTCAGGCTTTGCCCATGATAGAAAATGTTGCCTGGTTTGGAAATCTGTACAAAGCCTCAATGCCCCAGATATGTTAGGTATTACCCTGTATAAAACGTGCTTTCCATCTTTAACAGTGCTCTCCTAAAGTGTTGTATATCCTCCAAATATTCACCAGTCTTCCTTTTACTAGAGAAACAATCTACTTCCATTCAAATTGACTGAAAACGTCATAGTCATATAGCCTATCAAGGAGATATTCTTCCTATCGCATACTTAGAGAGCACCTTACCACCAACGAACCATTACATAGTTCGTCCAAGTCATAACCCCTTATAATCGCGCCACAAGCCCCAAGACCAAGAGAAGGACACAGCAAACACACAATTGCAAGCAACAAGGGTATCACCCCGAAGAATGGGCATCCAGTTCATCTAAACCAATCCTGCACGGTCCTCCCTTCATAGAATGGAGTGTAAACCATGGTATCCAGCCGACTTCAACCAAGCTCTCCTGAACACCTTCACAGAGGAAACATTAAAAGAGCTCCTCGAAAGGCCAGACTGTGCACCGCGCTTCGTATACGGAGTGTTAATGCTCCCCACCGTACTCAAGTACTTCATAGGAGAAGACCCAGCCACCGACATCACAAAACGAATGACTCGCGCATGCATATCAGGGTATATGCTCTACCAGATCTCACCGAAGAGTCCGCCTGTCGTTGTCGAAACCTCCAATCCACACGATACAGTGCACGGAATGCTCGTGTTGGGGCTGGACGTGAATCAGCGGAACTTGATTTACGAGCTTGAAGGAGGACTTATGAACTTGGTGGATGTGAGGGCTCAGATTCGTCTGAAGGATGGTAGCTTACCTTGCCATGATATTTGCAGTGGACGGATGGTTGATGCTGGTATGTTTGTTTGGCATGGTTCGAAGGAGGGCCTGATACCTGTCGAGAGCACAGCTTGGCCACTGGATTGGTTTTTGAAAGAGAAGTTCTATGAGAACATTGTTAACTCCCAGCACAGGAATTTGCTGGACGGATCGGGATTGTTCCTGTAAGACCTGGGATGGCAATAGGTGGTTCTTCTTTTGCTATCACCCGAGATTGGTAGTCATTTTAAATCGGCGTTTGGGGGTTTTAGGGGATGTAAGGATTTATGATGAGGATTAGGTGCTCAGGTTCGGTGCCATTATGGCTTTCTGCATGGAACAGTAGCAGATAGAGAAATGCTTCTGAATCTTAGACAGCATGTGATGTAGAGGGAATGTTTGAAAATTAGAGAAGTTCTATTCTATCATAAAGTATTTGAGTTTTAATCCCCAAAATGCGCCAGTTAATATACTCTAAGCCACAGTTATATACAAATCTCAGTCCAGCCGGATTTCCTGTTTTGTCTAGGACTTCGCAGTTGCGGTCCATAGGTCGTAAACTCCCCAACCCCCAGCCATGAAGCTAACAACGCCGCTCAAGCTGTCAGGGAAACCAATTCCTTTTTCGAAGCACCAGTGAAGACACAACGGGGCCCAGCAGGTGTTATTCACCAGGCTCTTCTTCCAGGCGCGAACCTCGGCTCTCAACGCTTCCTCCTTCTTCTCATCCGACACTTCACCACTCATTCTCTTCTTCCGGAGCACGTGCTCTCTCCACAGTACGAAGAACTGGAAGAAGATGTGACCGAACCAGGCCCGTGTACTCCATATGTACCACTTGTCAATACCGCCCCAGCGGTCGATGAACTTCTTCGAGATTACTCCCTTGGAAGCTAGGAAGCCGGCATTCTCAAGGGCTTGGTAGATCATGTTCACTGCCACTTGGAGAAGGGTGAGAGCGTAGAGGATGCGGTCCGACGGGGGAGATTTTAATGTAGCGGAACCCCAAGTCCAGAGAGGAAAGAGGCCCAAGAGCCGAAGGCTATAGCGGGTTTCCGACATGAGAGCAGAGAGGGCAAGCAGTCGAGATTGCGAGGGAGTCGAGTTAGATGCGACAGGCTTGGTTTTTGATCTCAATCGGGCCAGAAGGCCGAGCCGTGTTTGGAGGGCAATCCATGGTGCGGATGCGAGGAGGTGATGGAGCGCATGGGTGAGATAACCGGTGACAGCAAAAACTCGTTCTTGACCATAGGCCGAGGACATGAGCCTATGCACAGTGCGCAGTTAGTCACATGGAAATGATAGGGACTGCTGCTGGTCGGGACGCCTGTCGCAACAAAGCAGAGAATCGCACATAAAGACTGAGACCTCAGCCAAGTACTTACTTGTCCAAGCGGCCTATGGTGACGTCGGTTGCCCTGAGGGCTCCTAGCAGCTGGCGCTGAGCAACACTCAAAGACGAAGGTTGCGGTGGTGAACCCCCCGCGGGACTGGCCGATTTCCCCACATTTGGTGGTTCGGCAACGGCGGGCGCAGAAGAGTCAGGGGGATTTTCAGTGTCAGCCATGACGGGCACTATCAGAATTATGCGGGAGTCTCCGATGCTCTGGAGAGGGCGGTATGGAAGGGCGTTGTGGATTTATAGGGAAATGTCAACGCAGAGCATCTGACTAGCACTTCTTTGCACTTGGCGCGGATGCCGAGGTTCGGAGGTTACAGACAAATCGCTGTGCTCGACCGAATCAATTTGCGTGCACTTGACAACCCGTCCTTCACAACTTTTGTCCTACCCATGAACTACCCTAAGGGTAGAAGATGTCGGTTTATATAGTTGTAGCAGGTTAATCCGTCTTGCAAAAGTACCCGCGCGTACCGCATGTAGAATACGAAGCGTTGTTTTCTTGTGGTTGATCTGCATGTGGATTCCATCTAGTGGAATTGTTTAGGAAATTATGCCCGCGGAACTTTTCCTCATAATAATTTCTAGAAGATCATCCCACTATGTAACACATGCCTTTGCAGTCCTGGGCCGCTATGTTAATCAATCTTCTTCCCATTATTATTTTTTTTATTTTTCGGTCCTTGTCAGATGAGGACAGTAATAATCAGTGCAGCCAGGCCGTCGCACAATGATGAGAGAGCACTTCACGAAGTAGTTCTGGGCCCCATCATCCTTCTTACTTTGCACCCCACGTCCTCCACGTAGTAGCTATGAATCGAGAGTTGTATGCAGATGCCCTCACTGTCAAATCCTTTACTCGGTGTTGCCATCATCATGACCGTGCTCTAACGAGTCTGGCCACGGAAGCGATGCCAAGTGATCATCGAACGCAGAGATAGCCATCCCAACGACAATACTTTCACTTAGCCGGCTCGTATAAGATGCAACGGCCTGTTCTGATTCGACACTTCTGACCGATATATTCAGAGACTGATGCAGAAGCTCATGGAGATTAGTGCTCGTGGTATTCTCCTGAGAATAGAGCCTAGCGCTTATATCTTCGCAGCTTTCTGTGATGCTGTAATCTGAGGAACTCGCATTTGGAGAACCAGGCCAGAAATGCCCAGAGGGCAGCTCTAAGTTTCGAAGAATATTGGCATCGGAGACAGGCCTCTCGAGCAGTTCCCATGAGTCTGGAGGGGGAATAGAAGGATCATTGCAGATTTCATTGAGACTTATCCAGGTGCGCTCCTCGAGGTTACCATGGCGACGCTCGCAGTGACGACAAGCCTGGAAAGTGCATGGAAGAGAAGGGTGTGAGCGCTGGAGTAGCTGCGAGGTTTGCTCAGGATGGTCGAGGCGAACCGTTGATTCGCTGGTTCTGGGAGCACTCTCATCCCGCTGGCTGACATCCTCTACCAATTCTACCCATGGATCATCTAGATTGTGACCGTTTTGCGCACTACGCTCTGCATAGAGCATAGATAACGGTGGAGGTACGGGGCCTCTTTCTCTCTCCGCCGTCCTCACAACGTTCAATTTCTGGTGAATCACGATTTCTTTCTGTTCTGTCGTATAGTGACCATCTTCCATGGCTTTCAGTATCCATGGACTGAGGAATGGACCATTGATGGGATCCAAGGGATCAGAGAAACCCGAAGTGTCCTCAACACAGAGGTAGAGCCATCCGAGGAATGGCCGTCGTCCACATGAGTTGCATGTTTCCATACGATCAACGCAGAACTGGCGTTCCACCACACTGTGATGACAGCGACGCTGGCGGACAGCTGACTGGGTTGTCGGAGGAGCCATGAGCGGGTGTCCAGTATAATAATTCTGATAGTCGAGAGGTAGCTGCAGTTCCGGGGCAGGCCAAACGTAATCTTCTTGGGTGGAAACTTGATATTGGCGAACCAGACGATAGTTGGATGTTAAAGGAGGCACTTGTAGGATAGGGAGTGAACCGGTTTGGTGAATACCTGTGTTCCCTCCGGAGTCACCCTGTTCACTGTCTGCCATAGCTCAGGATGGGATGAAATGAATAGTAGAGCAGTGTGATTGGAGATGAGAGCATAGCGCGGTACCGCACAGGAACAAGAAGAGACATAAGAAGAGTAGGTGACGGCATTCACTCGGTAAGTAGTAAAGGTTGCGCTCTGTGACAGAAAGATTGAAGCTAGGAAATAATAAACATCATGCATGAGAATAAGATATTCCTGTTAAGTGGTATATTTAATTTCTCTTGCAATTTGTCTCTCTCATGCATACCAAGTTGATCACGATCAGATAGATAGATCATCCTGGGATGGCGGAGTGAAGCTGCCCAGGTATAGTAAAAGAACTAAACTGGAAATTATATAGTAAGTTCATTCTTTTGGAGTACCGGTCTTTGAATGAGCATGGAGATTGAAACACAGATCAAACCTGTCCTATATATTTTTAAATCTTCATTTTATTATATACTTCCTGTTTTCTCTTTTTTTTCTTTTCTTTCTCCCTTCTATTTTCATCATTGCTTGGTTCTTCTGTAAATAGTCCATAGTCTTATATTATGAATGAGAGTATGAAAGCCCCGAGTAACCATACAGGTAAGTGACGAAGACCAATGCGCAAATTTGTAGATGTGTAAATATGAATACGGTGATATTTTTATGAATCCACCAGGTCCTTATATAGGGAAGAATATTATCCAAAATAATAACCCAAACAAGAATGCGAAATTAAAGTTTCGAGCGTGCCGAAGCGATAGGCTATCGGAGGTGACCGATACCCAGCGGAGTTGCGTATAAATCAAAATTAGCTGGTAATTTTGCTTTTCATTAACAGCCATATAAATAAGATCTGCCGACATTCGTGGCCGACTTAATGACCAGTCAGTCACCTTCAGGCTTCACGTTGAGAGATCCGATTTATCTTCCACGTTTTCCCCTCCAGCTTTAAATCCCCAGTTCCAACACCGACTACTTTTGCGCCGGTCTCTCTTGGGAGAAGGGGTTCCTTTTTGTATCTCTATTATCTGAAACCATTTTTCGATACATGACCTGCATATAGGAAGAAACCCACAGGTTCTCCAGATCGATAAATAATTTCGTCATTTTAAATTAATCGGTTTAATTCCCTCAATTCATTTTAACCTCTTAATTGTTCTACTACCACCAATTATTTGCCTTACTTAACCTCGGTAAGCTTTCCGTGTTCCCCCAAGCTGAGACTTTTTCGGTCTGGAGAAGTTCCAGCCAGCCTCCTCGTTCCATAAACAAACAGTAGATCAGCTCTTCCCCCCCTGTTTCTTTTAGTTGCTGGCGGGACTTTTTCTTTTTCTCCAACCCCATAATCAATCTTTCACCGATTTTTCTTGTCACCCTCTTAACCCACTTCGCCCCATATTCAACTGTCCGTCATCTAAAGTCCATTGTGTGCATTATTGCCCGAGCGGATCGTGTATTAACTGTTTCTCAGAGACCACGTCCGTCGCCATTGCACCCGTTGCCGTCGATTCCGCTAACGGATCTTATCATCGCCGCTGTCTTCTATTGCCGACGCAACCGCATCAACCGCCATCATGTCCGTGAAATTCCAGGATAAGTTCCAAGACCAGGTCACGCAACAGGTCACCGAGCAGATCAAGGGCCAAATCCAGGGACAGTTTCAGGAGGAGGCTGCGAAGTCAATTCGCCAAGACACAAAGGAATTGGTGCACAAGGTCGGCGAACGCTTGACCGGCGGAAACCCTCAGAATGGCTATATGGCTGTATGTTTATCCTCCACCCTGGAGCGTTGGCTCGGCGATGGATATTATCGCGGTCGGTACGATCGAAACTCGCTGACATGGGGAATGCTCGCGTTTACAGATGTACCTGCGTCAGCTGCAGAAGAACCCTCTGCGCACGAAGATGTTGACGTCGGGTGTGCTTTCCGCATCTCAAGAATACTTGGCCTCGTGGATCGCGAATGATGTCAGCCGGAATGGACACTACTTCAGCGCTCGCGTTCCCAAAATGCTCCTCTACGGCATGTTTGTCGCTGCCCCATTGGGCCACTTTCTTGTGGGCATCCTCCAAAAGCTCTTTGCCGGCCGCACAAGCCTGAAGGCCAAGATCCTCCAGATTCTCTTTAGCAATCTCATCGTATGTTCCCCATGCATGTCGGGCGTCCCACAGATCGAGATCTCTGGAATGCGCGGATACGCTAACCGAAAACGCAGATCTCCCCCATCCAAAACGCGGTGTACCTGTCGTCGATGGCCGTCATTACTGGCGCGCGCACCTTCCATCAGGTTCGCGCAACCGTCCGCGCCGGTTTCATGCCCGTCATGAAAGTCAGCTGGATCACTTCCCCTCTCGCACTCGCGTTCGCCCAGAAGTTCCTCCCTGAGCACACCTGGGTGCCATTCTTCAACATCATCGGTTTCTTCATTGGAACCTACGTCAACACCCACACTAAGAGAAAGCGCCTCGAGGCCCTGAGAAAGGTAAATGCCCTCTTCAACCTTTTCATCCCAGAGACTAATTCGCAATCCTAAATAGCGTTACGACCAACGTCGCGCCGGCCCCGGAAGTGAGTACGAGCCCAAGGACTACCGGTAATTGTATATAGATCCAGACCCTACCCTCCCGGCTCAAGCGGAACGACCGGAACGCCTTCCATAATCCTCGGCCCGTCCACTCAATACCTCGGATGAATAGATGCGTTACGTTGCCTCAAGGAAACAGCAAGCCCAAGGCACGGACGATCTACTTCTTCCCCTCTCTCCGCCCCCAATTACCCCTTTCGCATGTCTGATTGATTCTTTTCTCATGTTCCATTCTAATCCGGCTCCAAGATCATTGCCTATCTTGTGTCGTGCCGAGATGAAGATATGTTTGACCGTCACGATGAATGTTTTTCTTATTTTCTGTCTGTAGCTGGCCATATACATAACTCGAACTCGATAGTCCATAGTGCTGCTATTTACCTACTCTTTGCAATGTCACATTACCACTTACCTTCAATGCCTGTTCTCTGTCTTTGATAGTTAAGAGATAGAAGGTTCTACTGCAAATGCTTTGCGAATGTTCCTCAAACTTGCTGGGATGAAAGAGGCGTAGAGCCTGACATAGTTGGCTGGATAGAGAGAGCTGCAGAGAGTAGAATATTCCACAGTCCCATCAACGATCTATCACCAACCATCACTCTACCTCCATATTATCTCCTCTCTTCTTCTGCACCCAGACGACAAAATCATCAAGTGCCCCAGGCCATGCGCCGTCCGCACTCCACCACCCAAACCGCTCATCGTCAAGAGTCTTCCGCATGAAGACCTCAACCTGTTCCCACAGATCCTTGTTGACGGGTTTCTTTCCGCGCTCCTCCATGAATTCGATCCACCAGTCCAACCATGGAGTCGTCTCCGTCTCCCACTGGACTCCGCCCTTGTCCGGCGTAAAGAATAGTTTCCATTGTTCGGCTGCGATCTCAAACTGGAGGTTCCGCTGGCCCTGCATCCGGCAGAGAGGGAAGGTATAGCGGTACACGCGACGGAAGAGATCCGGCTGCGTGGGGATCCGCGATCGGAGATTGTCAGCGTGGGCAACCATTTTGTCGATGGAGTCACATCTGTAGATTAGGTTAGATTATCTCAAATTCTTGGATTTCGGTAACGGGATTTGGTGGTGATGTTACCCGACAGCCCTCCATCCATTCAAGAATCCCTCTCTAGTAAACTCGCCCATAGACGGTGATTTCAGAAGTTCTGCAATGCCGAGACATGTCACTTCGTCTAGTTGCACTTGGATATCGCCGAGGAATTTCATCGCTCCTTCAATGCCGATGCCATCGGGGTTGTCATCCGGAGAGTCTGGATGGGATTAGCTTGGAACTAATGTATGCTTTTTGGCTGGTTTACCTCGATAGCTGTCGAATATCTTGTTGATGGAGGAGGTGGCACCCCCTGCGCCCTGGGGACTCTGGAAAAACCTGGATCTTGTCAGTAAACGTCATCTGCTCCGATATGACTGACTTTCGCCTCTTGGAGGCACGCGTAGGCTTGGCCAACGGAAGGCATAAGTATTCCGACTTTCCAGAGGAGCGGGTTCTCATCTTGACGCTTGTGAAATTGAATGCCTATCTCGGTCATGCTCCCTCGGAATCTTTGAAAGAATCCGGACATTGCGATGACACAAGAATGACGCCCTGGGGATTATTTAGGTAATTGCGAACCACGTCCGCGTCCTGGGCCCTTGTTTGCTCTATATCTGCCGAAGAGATGCATGACACCCGTGGTCTATGAGGCTCAAGAGTGTCCTGTATGTGCTCCATAAGTGGAAAATTGTGCGAAGGAACCACATAGACGAGTTAGGCTCGGAGGTAATTGTGCGTTACTTTAACTGCCCTCAAGCTGGCTCGGAGCACTGCAGTCTCGTCTGGCGGGTATTACGCAATGGGATGCTAACATAGAATAGAAGACCAGCCAACTGTGCTCTGTCGTGTGCATAGGATGCCCAAGAGGATAATGGAGGGTCAATGGCTGACGAGTTACCTTCTGTGGCCCGTTTACCTGCCAAAGGCGGGCACCGACTTGCTGCAACTGAAAAGAGCATAGCCAGTAAACACCGGAGCACAGAAATCGCCCAGCAATTCCGCAAGCAACAAGAGGGCCCGTCAATTCCACGCTGCAGTACGGCGGAATTGCGAACCCGAGAAAAGCAAAGGCCCAGCCATGGATTGGGGGAAAGACAAGAAGAGGGCAAAAGAAATGAAATATCTCTAGCAACTTACGCATCAATTGCTTCTTCGACATTCCACCTAGATGCTTTTAAGAACTATAGATGAAACATCAGCTATTGGGTCATGATTATCGCACGTGACATGGAAGGTTATATGTACGACTTGAGACCAACAATGCTTGTGGTATAATAGGAGATGGAAGGATCATACCTTGGCAGCTACTGCATCCTTTGCTTGTGTAAAGTTCATGAACTGAGCTATTTGTTGCCTCTGGAGACCCGAGTAAGGTGGCATGGTGGGGTGCAGACGGGCCTTCAGGTACGATCTTCTATCGAGTGCTACACCTGAACAAGGGATGTGAGAGTGAGTGAGACTATTAATAAGAGTAGCGGTAGGTCAGAGGGTCCAGTAACTGTTCAGCCAAGTAAAGATTTTGGGAGATGTAGTAGACAAAACTATGGCTGATCAGATGCAAAAGTTCGCATTGTCGCTTTTGAAGAGCTGACTGATCACTGATAATGCACGTGCCCCGCAGTATAATACATGGACTGATTATCTCCAGATAACTCTTTGAGACAACGAGCAGTCTACAAACTATTGGTACATTATTCATTCAGACGCTTCGGGATATTCATACATTCTTTGCCTGTTACATTCTTGAATGACCTCTATTCGTTATATTATTGCGGCAAGCTGTGTGACCATCAGCGTCCCATCCTTCCCACCAATAAGCCTCAAACTATCGCATGCATGGAGTAGAAAGTTTACATGATTATTGAACCGAGTACTCAAAGAGGTCAAGGGAGACGACATATCGAGAAATGTCTGAAAGGATATAGTTGGGTTTAGGCAAGGGGGAAACGAGCTGTTGTAATCGCATATGATTATGGATACAGTATGCTGAAGAACAAAGGCAAAAACTTTTCTATTGAAACAGACAGATGACTCCAGAACTCCTGCGAGAATCCCCAGGTATCTAGCATCCAAATTCCATGAACGATCCCGCGCATGCAACGATTTTCCTTTACGTCGTAAAGAGAGTATCTTCCTATGCAAAAGTCAGTAGGCTGCGATGTGCGCAAGGACTTCCACATGTAACACACCTCTCTCAGGTATTCCCCTATATCTCCCTGACGGAACACGGTAATTGCTGTTGGCTCCAATTTCCTCGCTTCAGCACTAGAGCGGGCGGTAACACCAAAGCCCTGAGATAACGTTAGTAGCTTATAGCGCCATATTCCCTGTGCCAACGTCTGTCTTACCAATGGAGTATCATTCGAGTTGAAGACAACAACACCTGCGTGTTCTGGACAATCGTCTGACCACCGGTTGACGTGTGCCTTTACCACATTTCCACCATACAGGAAGGGCATCTCTCCATTCTGTTTGATCCAGACCTTGTATCTCGCGTGGGGAGCAATCACATCCAGGGCTGCAGAGGTCAGAGATCTGTTCATTGATCGCTAATGATTGGAGATCTTACCGGTGATGTGCAGCCTGAACTGACCACTCTTGGTGAACTTTCCGATGCAGGTACCAAGTGAGAGAAGGTTTGCGCGAGGAATGGCTGTCGAAAGATTGGCCAAGGACAGTTTCATATAATAGACGCGATTTCCATGGAGACGGAATACATATCGGTCATTGGGGTCATCGGAGGTGGTAATGAGGTTGTTCAACGAGCGACCAGTATAGTTGGCCAATTTCTCGAAAAGCGTTTTCGTCTCTTGTTCAGTGAGTTGACGCATTTTGAATGACTGATGGGGGGTTGTTCGCAGTCGAAGAAAAGCTCCGCGGACAAAAAAATCCAAAAAAAGTCTAAGGTGGAGAGCTTTTGGCATAAAAGTCTTGGCACCGCAAAGAAAAAAAAGTTTCGGACGGGAACCGCTCAAAACCAACCATCGACCCTCACCACGACAACTCAATTGCTCAATAATATCGTCATGGCTCCAGGACGCACGAATAAAAGGAGACGCCTGAGTCCTCCTGGTGATGAAGGCAATGGCACCTCGAAAACCTCCAAAGCCTCAGCCTTGAACAACTTCTACAGCAACGCCTCCGAATGGGACCTCGAACAAGATTACGAGCGCCGTCCGCGCAAATTGGGCAAGAAGGATAAGGAGAGGACAAGGCTACCTATCAAAACCGCGGAGGGTTTGCAAAACCTTGAGGAACCGGAGCTTGAAGAGTCTGACAGCTTCCTTGGCACTGATGGCGATGAGGAGGATGCAGCCTCCGACGCCGAGGATGACATGGACGAGGATGAGGAAACACCTGCTGAGGAGGAGAAGCCCAAAATTCCGTTGAAATTGCAGATCTTACAGGCGAAAGAAGAACTTGCAAAATTGGCAACTTTGATCAATGAAGACCCGGAGGAACATCTTGGCTCTTTCAAAACAATGGCTGAAATGGTAAATAACGGCGCGCACGTTGCAATCAAGAAGCTGGCGCTTGCCTCGCAAGCTGCAATATTCAAGGATGTGATCCCGGGCTACCGCATCCGTCCTCTCAGCGAAGGCGAAATGACCACTAAGTTATCGAAAGAAGTGCGCAAACTGCAAAACTACGAACAATCTCTTCTCTCGCATTATAAACACTACGTTCAGAAGTTGACTGAGCTTACAAAGTCATCTAAAGCCTCACAGGAGGAAGTTGATCCTAGCTTAAAAAGTATTGCGATCAACTGCGCCTGCAACATGCTCCTTTCCGTACCGCATTTCAACTTTCGGTCGGAGCTCTTGAAAATTCTTGTCAACCGGCTCGCAAAGAGACAAGTGGATGCTGATTTTATCAAATGCCGGGAAACACTCGAAGAAGTTTTCTCAAGAGATGAGGACGGAGTTGTCTCCCTTGAAGCCGTTCGCCTCCTGTCGAAGATGATGAAGGCGAAGGAATTTAGAATCAACGAAAGCGTTTTGGACACCTTCTTGCACCTCCGACTGCTCTCCGAATTTTCTTCCAAGGCATCAAGAGACCGGGTCGACCGTGAGCCAGAGGAGAATACATTCCGTGGGAAGAAGAAGCAAAAGAAAGAATTCCGCACTAAACGGGAACGCAAGATCGAAAAGGAGCGGAAAGCCGTGGAGAAGGATATGAAGGAAGCCGACGCCTTAGTATCCCACGAGGAAAGAGATAAGAACCAAGCAGAGACCTTGAAACTTGTGTTTGGGGTCTACTTCCGCATTTTGAAACTTCGCATTCCTGCTTTTATGGGCCCGGTACTCGAGGGCCTTGCTAAATACGCGCATCTGATCAACCAAGATTTCTTTGGCGACTTACTCGAAGCCCTGAAGGACTTGATTGGGCACGCTGATCGGGACGAACTTGAAGACGACGTGGAGGATGAGGATTCTGAATCCGCGACAACATCAAGAGATTCTCAGCGCGAAGCTCTCCTTTGTACCGTCACTGCCTTTGCGCTCCTTCAAGGACAGGATGCTAGCAAGGCGGCAAGCACACTTCATCTTGATCTAAGCTTTTTCATCAAGCATCTTTATCACTCCCTATACTCTCACTCAATCAACCCTGACATCGAATTCAACCCCAACAAATCTCTTCGGCTCCCCGACCCAGATGACAACAGTTCGCCACAGCAACTTAAGAGGAATAAGGTCAACTTTCAGACTCCGACAGTTCTGCTGCTTCACTGCCTTCAGTCCACACTTTTGTCCCGCGCACAAGGAATACCACCTCCTGTGCGTGTTGGTAGCTTCACTAAACGACTCCTGACGACATCACTCCAGGTTCCTGAGAAGTCCGCCATTGCTACGCTTTCCCTTCTAAACCAAGTAGCGAAGCATCACGCAAACCGTATCTCTTCATTGTGGCACAGTGAGGAGCGTAAAGGCGATGGTGTTTATAACCCCTACGCAACAGATATAGAAGCAACCAATGTCTTTGCCGGGACGGTATGGGAGGGAGAATTACTGCGACTACACTACTGTCCCCAAGTCCGTGATGCTGCCGTGGATATGGAGAAGATGATCTCGAGGAAGTAAGACATTGTCATTATGACTATCTGCAATGTATCAACATGACCTTCCATTGCCCTTTAAAAAAACACATTCCTCATGTTCAATCCTTAAACCGAAATGTTTTCCTTTCTCTTCTGATATTTTTATGCCCTTTTTTTGTTCTTTTTGGTTAGCCAGATGATGATACCCGGTAATCTAGAACACGTGAGCAGGTCAACTGCAAGCGTCAATCTGAAATGGAATCTCAAACTATTACCGACTTTTGGTCCCAAATTTTGTCCTGTTAAACCATCTAATGTTATCCCCTTCCTCTTAATAATCAGCACCAATAACCCCCTTGAACTTCAATTCCTAAACGGCCATCTTAGTGCGCCAAAGTCATCATACTCAGTTACCCCAACCAAGGTTCCAACCGAACAGAAAGTCAAAGAAATGAAATCGTCACGGCGTCATAAATGCTTTAAAGCAAATAGCAGGTTGTACATGACCTGGTAGTTTCAAATCAATCGTCATCTGGCTTTTCGATTGACTTGTATGCATAGGCTGCCTGATACCAGGTTGGTAGGCTCGACTCGCTCGCTTCAGACCCTCTAGGAGGGGGGGTCGGGCCACGGTAATAAAACGAAACATCTGAAGCCTGAGACATCCGTGCTTCAGCAAAAGCTGTCAACGGTGAACGTGCTCTAGAAGACGAGCGGAGCGAAGCGGTTGTAAGAGCAGGGAATCCCATGGCGAGATCCTGCTGGTTCTGACTGCGACTTGTGGACTCCGAGGGGCTCTCGATTGAGCTATCAATCCAATCAAACGATGCAGCATTTCTGGAGCGAGAATTCAAGTCCTGAAAGGATCGGGAGGATCTAAGGAGCTGTCTGGACGTCATAGTTTCCTGATTATTGAGGCGCTCGCGTTCAGCCATGATCTGCTGCTGAGCAAGATTGCGCAGAGCGGGATGAACTCTGCTGGGACTAACCTCCACCTGGTGATGCTCTGCCCCAATAGTAGCAATGGCGCGTGTCTGCAAGGGAGGTGTAAAAGGAAGTGGTTCTTGCTTGATGGAGTCTTGCTCTTCAGGAGTTTTATCGTCTTTGCCGCGCTTGGCAGGAGGCAAGGAGCGGCTCGCAGCTTTGCTTTCGCTGCTACGTCGATCACGACCACGGCGAAAAGGATAGAAAAGGCCCATCTTTGCTGGGAACTTCATGATTTCAGCGCTTGCTTTGTGAACGAGAGTTTGGCTGCTAGCAGTTCTTTCTTTGCCCTTCTCGGAGCTGCTGTGCAGAGGTTCTGGACTCCCAGTGGATATTTTACTAGGGTCTTTCAGAATGAGTCTTCTGGGGTGAGGGTCAGTGAAGTGATCTTTTCTGTCATCGCTATGGAGACCTGGAGTGGGGAAGGCTGCCATAGGTGTTGGAACATCATCAGTAAGCGTGTGTTCCTCAGCATGTTTGTTGTCCAGTGCGACAGATTCACAGTTGTGTTCTTCCCCTCTGCTTTCTGTGTTCTTTGTCACCACTTCTTCCTTCCTCATTTGACGTGACTTCATCTTCATGAACTGTTGTGGTCTTTCATTGTCTTTACTCCATCTGATGACATCTCGGCTCCCCTGCAACCTGGTATTCATGGATCTTGCATCCTCTACTGGGTTGTAGGGGAGGTTGGACTTTACAGTCGAGGCCAACGCACTAATCTCGCCCTTCAGTTTGTTGTACTCACTCTGGAAGACCTGTGTCATCCTGTCTTCCATCTGACGCTGCTCGCGCTGTATAGCCCCAACTTGAATCTTCACATCCATCATGACCCTCTGTAGCTCTCTCATCACTTCAGTATCGCTCATCACTCGGTTATTGAGCTTGCGCATGAGTTCCGACAGATGTCCTGTGCCCCTCAGGATTTGATCCGTTGACCAGTTATTACTGTTTTCGAAATGACCGGGCAAGCTTGTTTGCCGTACCGTCAACGTGGATGTGAAGTGAATCCATGTAGGTGGATATCTGCTGCTCCAAGGTTACTGTGTTTTGATAGCCCGGGTGCGGTGGAGGAGGAGCATAGCCTCCGTGAGTCGTCACACCAGAGTAGAAACGAGGATCGTCAATAGGGAGTTGAGAATCGAAGGGCATCCTCATATGTGTTGGGTCGAAGGCAGGGTCAGCCTGTCCAGAGCTTGAGGCCATATGCTCCTGTGACCTACTAGACGAGCGCCTGCTGTACTGTCCGGACGGGGTAGTCACTTCAGTTTGGTCCTGTGTTCTGACAGACGGTGGCCTCTGCTGATCCGATGAGACGACTAGCGGACGGTTTTTCTCTACCGTGCTCTGTTTGCGTTCGCATGACGAGGACACTGGTGCAATACCTTTTGGTGCGTTGGATGTAGATAGCTTGTACGAAGCTGGACTCTCAGTAGAAGTGGCATCAGTCTTTGGCTTAGAGGGAACTGATGTTTCGTTCTCCACCTTCAGACTAATATAGCGTCGTTCCGCATCGACAACCGCTGGATGGCCCCTGCTGGTATCGCCTGTGCTAGCTAGAGGAGATGAGCCGTCAATCAGAACAGTGTCAAGACGCGTCATGGGTTCCACGTTTCCCACTTTTTTATGAGGCCGATGTTGCTCCTGTGTGTCTCTAAGAGCTTTTGCATCAAGCCTGTCATTACCCTTTGCCTGCTGTGCAGGGCAGGATGAAGCGCTCTGTTTAGAGCTCACGAAGCTACCTGAGTCCGAAAACCTAGTGGTCTGGACTGGAGCAGAAGCAGGGTGCACTCCAGGATCTCTGGGCTTGGGGACATACAGCCTTTCCTCATCGAAGTCAACAGACTCAGGCGGCGATTGTTTGGTCTTTCCGACCTGTGGAGTTCCGGCGTTCGATGGCAGTCGAGGCATAGCACTAAGTGGAGGGTCCTGAGCTTTACGAAACTCCTTACCAAGCTCTTTGAAGCTGAGTTTGGATCTCAGCGTCGCCATCATGGACTTTTTCTTTTCACCTTCGACCTTTGTACCCGCACCCTTATCACCAGGATGGGCCTCCTTGTCTCCCTGTGTCTTCAAACCACTCAGCTTCGTGAGAACATTTGGCTTTGAAACCGTCGGCTCAAGCACAGGGACAGAACTACTGACAGCCATAAGACGGGGCTTAGGCATCGGGAGGGCGAGAGCCTCGTCGTAATCCAGTCCTGACGACTTTCTCATCGTACTAGAGCTTGAAGAATAGGACGCGGTTGGACGAGTTATCACTACTTCCATCAGAAAAGCCAAGCCAACAGCAAAAAGGAAGGGGAGACACGATATACCGGTATTAGGATCATACCCCAACTCGCCAAACTCCAGCTTATGCAGCTCCCTTTCACGAATATGTTCTTGTTCACGAGCCCTCATCTGCGACCAGGCATTTCCAGGCACGGTGGGCACAAGAGGCAGTTTGACCTTGGGTTTCTCTCTCAACTCCTTATCCTCAGACTCAGATCTAGTCTGAGCCTCCTGATCTTTATCACAGTCCGCCATAACGAACAAAAAAACAGAAACAAAACAGCTACTAGAAGATAATCACCAAAGCAAACAGGATACTTGAAGAAGTCGTTGTGTCGTTGTTGTTCTATTGCAGTTGCGTTGGTCTGCCACGTCGCGAGATGATATGAGGAAACCAACTTTCAAGTGTTGCTCTTTCACGACAAGAAACACACAAGTAAACAAGATGTGTATGTGGCGAAGCTGATGCCTTCACTGCATTGTGTTGCTGGGCACGCGCCACAGTGCGAGACGTGAATTTCACTCACACCAGTGACACACATGGATTTGGCTGTGGCTGTTCCCTTTTCTTTTACTCTCTACTTTTGTTTCGCCGGATTTATGGGACCGAGAACCTGGAGTTCGGGGTTTGTCTTTACTTTTCTTCCCTTTTTGGTATCTGTATCAGAAACGGCCTTGCTTTCTGTCTGGATAAGGCGTGGGATATGTATGTAATGTAACGTACAAGACCCTTCAGATGTCTTGATATCAGTTGGTTCCGGACATTGAGAGCGAATATACTTTTTTGAACAGAGGTTTGGCTTTCTTTCTCCAACTGATGGGAAGATGTAGGTGACTGACTCCTGCTATCTACTCTGTATGTATCCTGGAGGACTCCCGTAGGACATGGCTTCTCGATATAAGGAGTCGGGAATCTTAGAACGGAGAATGGACATCTTTCAGTAACCTGGATACTGTATGCTCTGCCTGGCTACTATTGCTACTTCTTGTACTTTCTTACATCTTGTCACGGATTGGCCGTATTCGTTTTGCTAATATGATAGGAGCAGGCTTATCCGAAGGAGTAGATACAGTCCAAGAACAAAACCCATTGAAAGAATCTTCAATCTTCATTATCATCAATCATAATCACATCACTACATACTGGTAGACGTAAATCAACGGCAAAACTAAACAAGTTTTGTTAACTACTATCAGTTTTGGCACAACAGACTCGCGGTCAATAATCGACACATTCTGGAGAGGAGAATAAGAAAACAGAACAGATAACAATAACCTGAATTGATAAAAGCACACAAGTCAAATACAGGGGAATCAAATTAAGACGAGTAAAATGAGCGACAAGAAGCTTGGTCAACAAAGCTGGGTATATGCATGCTAAACAGATTGCATCAATTAGTAACAATGAGTCAAGCGCACACTTTCAGATCCCATAGGAGTCGGTGATGATATGCATGGAAGCAGTGCGATGGGTGATCACACTAGAGATTTACTGGTCGTTCCTGGGGCGACGACGGAAAGGAGAGAAGATGGTTCCAAAGAAGTTGACGAAGACGGCGCGAAGGATGACCTTCAACCAGCTGTCATTCTTGGTGTTGCTGAGAGTAACGGCCCGGGTCTGGCTTGGAGACCGAGAGGCGTCACCCTTTTGAGCAACGGCCTTGTCTGCAGTGGTTTCCGTCGCAGTAGCGGGCTCGGCAGTAGTCGATGGTTCATTGGTTGACGCAGCTGGCTCTTCGGATCCTGAACGCGGTTCATTGATATCAGCTTCAGGATTCTCTGAAGGAGGCAATGGTGCGTGCTTGCTGGCTGACGGTTGAGACTCAGGGGCAAGGCTGGCAGCCTTGTCCTCGCCCTTGGTGGGTTGAGACTCTTCCGCAGACGCGGTTTCTGGCTCCTTGTCCGTGTGGGACAAAGCAGCCACTCCAGCAGCTGCAGCTGCAGCGCTTGCAGCAACAGCCGCCGCAGCACCCACGCCAATTAGCTCGGCTGAGGCGTTATTCTTTCCATCCTGTTCAGGAGCATCCTCTTTCGTGGCCTCAGGGACGACCTCAGCTGTATCAGTGCTCTCTTTCTCCACAGGAGGCTCACCAGAAGAAACCGATACAGGCTCCTCCTTCTCGGCCTCAGCAGGGGCTGCTGCTACTGGCTCGCTGGCAGGTTCCTCCTTTTGAGCGATTACAGCCTCTTCAGCCTCAGCCTTAGGTACAACCTCAGGTTCAGTCTCCGGGGCCTTCTGTTCAGCAGGTGTCTCAACAGCCACGGGCTCAGCTGCAACAGTCTCCTCCTTAGGTAGCTCAGTCACCTCTTCCGGCTTCTCTTCGTGGGACTGTGTGACAGCAGGCTCGACCTCGTTCAAGGTGACCTCCTCAGGAACAACAGCCTTAGAAGATTCAGCAGTCTCCTCGACCACATCCGACGAAGCTGGCTGCTCAGCAGACTTATCAGCGACCGGCTCCTCGGAGACAGGCTCCTTGGCGGGCTCTTCGGTAGTAGCCTTTTCAACGACTTCCTCGGTAGCAGGTGTCTCAGCAACCACGGCCTTCTCAGTTGGTTCTGGGACAGAATCTTCAGCCACGGTCTCCTCACTTGCTGGCTTTTCAGTGGAGTCATCCACAGGCTTTTCTTCCGCAGCTGGCTGCTCAGCTGGCTCGGGTTCGGCCGCCTGCTTCGTGGCAGGCTCTTCAGTAGTCAGCACTTCACTCACGAGCTCAGCTTCCTTGGCGGGCTGTTCCGCAGCAGGTTCCTCCGTAGAAGGCTCAGCAGCGACAGATCCCTCGACAGTAGGAGGTTCCTCTACAGGCGACTCTTTGACGGCAGGTTCCTCGCTAGGTTGTTCGACAGGAGTGGGCTCTTGAACAGCAGCCTCTTCAGCAGCGAGCTCCTTAACAGACTCTTCTGCGGTGGACTTCACCGGTTCAGCTTCCTTGGCGGGCTCGGATTCAACTGGTTGCTCAACAACGGGAGTTTCCTTAACGGGCTCTTCGAGGGTCGTTTCCTCGGTAGCATGCTTCGTCTCCTTGGATTCTTCGGTGACTGGTTCCTTGATCTCATGCTCGGTCACATCAGCGGGCTTTTCATCCGTTGTAGGCTCCTCTGCCGCCACTTCGGGGCCTGACGCCTTGGTGGGTTCCTCAGTTGCCTCCTTTGTTGTCGAATCCTCAGTAGCGGGCACTTCAGAGACAGGTTCCTGTGTAGCCGGTTCTTCCTTCGTCAAGTCCTTAGCGGGCTCCTCAGCTGTTGTTTCTTCCGCGACGGGCTTCTCGGATGTAGGCTCTTCAACGACAGGCTCAGTAGTTGTAGCCTCCACTTCAACAAGAGTCTTCGCAGAGGCTTCCTCTGGAACCTCTTCCTTAGCAGCTTCAACAATCTTCTCGCCTTCTTCGGCAGGAGACACCTTCGCGGCCTCTTCGGTGGGGGCTTCCTCGACGGAGGGTTGAACAACCTCTTCCTTCGTGGTGGCTTCTTCCGAAGCAGGCTCAGCCTTGGTCTCTTCTACCGGCTTTTCGATGGGGGCCTTTTCATCCTCAGCAGCGGGCTCAGAAGTCTTCTCGGCAGGCTGTTTCGATTCTTCCGTTGCAGCAGGAGCTTCAGCCGTGGTGCTCTCTGGAACGGACTCTACCGGTTCTTCGGAAGTTGTCTCAACAGGGGCTTCGGTCTCTTCTGTTGTTGTCTCCTTCGCTGGTTCCTCTGCTACAACATCGGCATACGTGGGTTGCTCGGTGGTTTGCTCTTCCACTGCCTTCTCGGCGCCGGACTCCTTAGTAGGTTCGCTGGGGGCGTCTTCGGTGGCAGAGGATTTGATGACGGGTTCTTGCGCAACCGATTCCTGAGCATCCGGGGCTGCAGTGGACAGAGTCTCCTTAGTCTCTTCCACAACCGGTACCTCCTTCACTGCTTCAACGACGGTCTCCTCGGTAGACGGCTTATCCTGAGCAGCAGTGTCATTAGTGGCAGGCTCCTCAGCAGATGTCTCCTTAGGTGCCTCGGACACTGCCTCCTCCTTGACAATCTCCTTTACTGATTCTTTAGGAGCGGCGGGTTCTTCGGTCTTTTCAGGGACTGGCTCTTCCTTAACAGGCTCCTTTGCTGGTTCTTCGGCAACGGCTGGTTCAGGAGCGGCAGGTTGCTCGGTCTTTTCAGGGACCGGCTCTTCCTTAACGGCCTCCTTAACTGGTTCTTCAGCAGATGTCTCCTTAGGTGCCTCCGACACTCCCTCCTCCTTCACGGTCTCCTTAACAGGTGCTTCCACGACGGCTGGATCAGCGGCGGATATGTCCTTAGGCTCTTCCGGCGCCGCCTTCTCCTCGACCGGTTCTTCGACAGCGGGCTCCTCAGCCACAGGCGCTTTAATCGCGGGTGTTTCTTCCGACTTTCCAGGGGCTATCTCTTCCTTAACGGGCTCTTTGGTCGTCTCCTGAGACTCTTCCGCCGCCGTTTCCTCTTGAACAGGAGCCTTATCCGACTCGTCGAGCTTCTCAGTGGCGGATGTCTCCTTCACTGCTTCGGTGGTCTCCTCCTTAACGGGCTCCTCAGCAGCAGGCTTCTCGGAGACTGTCTCTTTGGACTGTTCCGGTGCAGCCTCCTCCTTAACAGATTCCTTCACTAGCTCTTCAGTGGCGGGAGCTTCTTTGGGTTCTTCGGGGGTCGGCTCTTCCTTGGCGGGTTCCTCAGAAACAACTTCCGCCTGTTTTGTCTCGGCAGGCTCTGTGGCAGGCTCCTTGGTGGTCTCCTCCTCCGCAGTTGGTTGCGCTTCGGTGGCGGGCTGCTCCGTAGTGGTTTCAGCTGCAGGGGTTTCGGTGGCGGTGGGCTTCTCGGTGTTCGATTCTTGAGCGGGAGTTTCCTCAGCCGTGACTTCGGGTGTGGACATCTCAACAGCAGGCTCCTCTGGTTTTACTGCTACTTTTTCAGTAGCCTTTTGTGGCTGGGATTCCTCAGGTTGCTTCTCAGCCTCAACCTTAGCCTCGCCGTTCACAACTGGCGCCTCCTCCTGGGTAGAGGTGGCTGGAACTTCTTCGGCCTTCTTTTCAGTGCCTTCCTTCTCTGCCACTGGCTGAGATTCAGCCACCTTCTCCTCGGGCCTTTCTACCACCGGGTCGGACTTCTCCTCGGCCACGGGCTCGTCCTTGCTCTCGGAGGTCTGCGCAGCGGGTTCGGTTCCGTTAACTTCTGGCTCCTTGGTGCCGTTGGAAAGAGCCTCCTTCGGTTCTGCCTCAGTCTCTGCTTTGGCATCAGTCTCGACAGGTTTCTCAGGGACTTGTTCGGTCTTCTGATCATCGGCCGGAGACTCGTCAGCTACAGGGGCTTCGTGCTCAGCGACTCCATTGACACCATTCGACTTGTGGACGCCATTCGTTACCGGCCCACCCTCGGTCGAAGCATCCGTCTCGGGTTCTTTTGTGGCCTCCTCCGCCTTCTCACTGGCACCATTCTGAGCCGGAGTCTCCTGCTCGGCTGCAGACTTGACGGTAAGGTAATTGTTGACCAAGCCCTCCGTTCCAGAAGCTATGGTTCCAAAGCATTAGTTAGTCATGCCGCGATTCCCGATATAGTTACGTAAAACATTGCCGAAGCCGGTTCGAACTTACCGTTCTTTACAGACTCATCGTGAAACCACGAGCCAGTTGCGCCTTCTCGGAATCTGTACTGGTATTGCCCCGGAGCCAGCTTGAAATCCCGGAAGAAGAGGTACTCGGTCGAGTAGAGACCCGGGTCTAGTTCCGACTCGACCTCTATCGTCTTAACGTTCAGCTCCAATGGCTCCCATTGAGGTTCCGAGAAGGTACCGGCGACGAAGATGGTAGGGGTATCAGTCGGACGACGGACGGAGATGGTAACAGTCTCAGTAATGGATTCCACCATTGTTATGATCGTCAAGGTCGTAACAGTCGTTAAGTATCAAACAACAGGTCAAAGCGCGATGGGGAGGTTTTCAAGAACAATTACACAACAGGGATATCGAGTGAATCGATAGAATAATATACAAAAAAACAGAAACGAGGAACGAAAAGAGAAGAGGCCTCCCAGGCAATGGATCGGGTAATAGGGTTGCGAGAGGTAAGGGAGGTGAAACTTTGGGGGGGCGATAGAGGTGGGATTGGTCAGATCAGGATGTATGAGTTTGATTGATGATCAAACCAAACTCACAATGGGGACAGAGAGTTGTGTGATAGTAGTAAGATAGTTAATGAGTTGAGGAGGGGAAAAGAGAGAAAGGAGAGAGGAAAGGAGAAAGACAAGAGTCAATCATGGGTAACATAAAAAAAAGGGAAAAGAAAAAAAAAAAAAACAGAAGGGTCCCCACTCAGCGATGGAGGAGGGAGAATTCCGGACTAAGATGGTTAGTGAGGTCGACTGATGGAGGGACTGAACTCCCGCTAGTGGCCGAATGGCCGTTAACTTAGGGATTAGTTTGGCGGGGCAGCGAAGTAGTTGTCACAGTGATACTGATTTCATTCCCGTCTGGGTTGGGGGATTGTTTTGCTTTTGCTTTTTCAAATTCGTTATCTATGTCGCATATATATAACTTGAGCTTTAAGGGGGGGTTGAGACAAGAGACATATGTTTACGTGACAAAAAAAGAAAAGCGCATAATTCATGAAGTAGAAATGATATTATAAGGTAGGTATTACTCGGAATGAATCTGTAGATATCACCAATTGAGTCATGCTGGAGATAGACAAACCTAGATGCATTGCTTACTCCTCCGGACGGTTCGCATGGAGGGGACGCATTAAAAGTATCTGCAGATCTTCGATGGCTGCGTGATTCCATCGTCTTTGTACGTCACTGGTTACCGACTGGAAAATGCGGTGAGTGGACAGCGCCAATCACGGGAACAGCAGAAAATATGTTCTTAAACAGATTGAGTAGTGGGTAAACATCCAGCCAGTTATTGAACTTGGTGATGTACAGCGCCATATGCAACGATAACGGATGTTGTGCACATTGGCCGAAATCAGATCATCCTCCAGTCGGCTGATGGAGGGAAATTTTCATGAGACGAGCAAATAGAAATTAAAATCCTGCTCGCCGGATCGCGCAGGAAAGAAAAAAAAAAACAGTGGAGAACTATACTGACTAGACTCATAGTGCAGTCATGGCACCATAACCCCTACTCCATCCGGTTTAGTCGCCCTCCGCTACGGACTCCACTCGGCTCACTATAAACTGCGGAAATCATATCATCCTCTCAAGAGGGATTGGAAATACGACGACATGGACCAATCCTCGAAGATCGACCTATTCTTGTCCGCCTGGATATTCATGCGTAAACCGGGGCGATGCAATTTTAATTACATCTGCAGCACTAAGGCGGGACATCGAGATTGGACTCCTCTCCGCTTGCTTCTTGTTCGCCTTGCGATCACAATCCCTCGGCTTCATGAAGGTTGATACCGACTACCAATCTTACCTGTCCGAATGTGCCAGAACCAGTAAAACTCCAAGTCATCGCGAGCCGTCCACCCTCCCATACCATTTATTATGTCATAGAAATCCAGTATGCCAATTGCAAATGTCATTATTGTCTTTTCGTCGTTGCGGTTCAGCCCCCCATCCCTTGGGTGACTCAGTGGAGCATCCACTGCTTCCAGAGCCGTGGAACAATATGTCCCTCGGTAATTATTTCCCTGCGATGTAACAACCTCCTGCTTTCCACCCTGTCGTAGCAATTTCCCAAGAGGCAATGGATTTATGATATACCCTTACGGCTTACCAGCCAAGATTCGAAAACCCGTGACATTGCAGTGATGTGAGCTCCGTTTCGTCCCATTGCAGCCTAACCAACTCTATTCCGAGGATGATGTTTTTCAATGGACGTAACTTTATTCTTCTGCGCTGGGTACTCACTTGGGTTTAGTGCCCAGGGATCGTCGGCCGAAGTATAAACGACTGAACTTTCCTGCCCTTTGCCTCACCCTGCGCCCAAATTCTCATTCTCCAACGAGGATCAACGCTATCTCGTGAAACCCGCTGCAGATCATGCATACTCAACAAATTAGCTATGGCCCATGATCTTTTGTCACGGACCCTTGCTTTGACTCCTCCCCAGGGGTAACGAGTCCTAAAGCAGTCTGTCGTCAGAATTGTAAGTATCCTATCAAGTGATTTTAAACGAGGTTTTGATTTCAATCTCAAAGGGAACGCTATTTTTCAAAACGCTGGATCAAGTATCTCGAAGAAGTAAGAGAACAGAATGATAGAAAAACACCGGTACGCTCATCATGTCCCCCTGTATGCTTGACACCGTATCCTCAAAACAATTATGGTAAACCAGGGGGAGAAACAAAAAGAGACTCAACATGTTGGGCCCAACCAGCGGCGCAAAACATGGAGTCGTAGGCTCATAAGCCATTCGTGGGTCGTGGCTGCGCTAATTAAATGGCAAAGGGAGAATCACAGATGGTATATTATCGGGAGTAAAGCGCCAAACATCGTTAGTATATCTCTAGATCTTCGAACTCGACCACCAAGGAGTCCTGAGAGCCTACTGTGGACTCGCTTAAAACCGGACCGTTCATCATCTCCCACATGGTACTATTGCGAGATATGTTATTTGGCCGACTCGCGTACACTCCCACATGGATAAACTTGTCTTCCACGCCGTAGAAGAACCATGTCACCTCCCGTAGCTTCTTCCACGTGCTGCTCACTGCGCTCGGCGTCAGTGCATAGGGAACGGCGGATGGGATCTGGTACCAGATCCAGAGGGAGTTGCCGATCCGCTCTAATTTGATACGCAGCGACTGCACGGTTGAAGGCCCGCTGTCGGGGAGGCTGAGCGGTGAAAGACACCAATCGGCTCCATCCGCAGTTGCACTGACCGATGAGGCGTTCACAGTGCCCGAGCTAAATTCCATACCCGCCTTGACCCATTTGCACGGTCGTGCGATCTGGGGGTATCCCGAGCGACTCGATCGCGTTCCGGAATCCAATGGGACGCTCTCGGACGAGCAGGATTGTGGTGCGGCTCCGGCAAAAATAACCAGTCCACCCTGGTCCCATTCCATTTCCCAGTCCGCACTAACCGTCACTTCTGCGAGTATAAATGGATTTCGCAGTGATGTGAATATAATGGGGGCTGTGGACGTGTCACCATTTGGGGGCTTCCGCCAGAGATCGGTATTGGGACCAGCGGTAAGGGTAAAATATTCCATGCATTGTGGGAGAGAAAATGTTTCTGGCAAATTCAATGCCGTAAACGACGAACTGGCTGGAGGCATATTGTTTCTTAGAGACCACACGGACCAGTCGGTTCACCAACGGGGATCCTCGTTCCTTCTTCCTTTTCGGTGCAAGTCAACTTGATCCTGTTGCTCACCTCCGTCGGGGAGAATAAAAAGAAAACAATGATAAAGTCCTGGCTCTTCTGCCTTCCCCTTAATTCTCTAACGTCAGCTTCTGAGGTGTCGACAAGCTGCACGCGCGGTTTCCGTATTTTTCAGCAGCGTGAGCATAGAAAATTGGGTCCGAGTGAAAGTAAAAGTAGAAAGGAGAAGAAGAGAGAGATTCTGGATAAGTAAGGTGTGAATGATGGCGGGTATCCGGTGCCCCAAGAACAGAAGCAAGGGATTTCTGTCCTTCAAGAATCCAAGTCCAACCTGGCGCTTTTCAGGGCCCTAGTATGGATTGAGTAAGTCCCCCAAGTGCACAGCCAGGAAAAGAAAACGGATCAAGTCTAGACTCGGCGACGATGCAAAATCGAAGCAACGGACTTATAATATATAAATATAATTATAGAAGGAGAGGAAGAAAATTGATACAACAAACACAACCTTTTAAGTGTCAATTGAGAAAGAAAGTAAGAATAATGTTGGAAGCCAGATATGGCGTTTCGATCGGAAAGCCGCGCATAGATCGACCTCAAGGGAAAGGCTCCAATGGAAACGAGAAACCAAACATTTAAGCCACAGAGACGCGGCTAGAGTCACAATGACTAAAGTTGCCGGTAACATGCAAAGATCAGATCTCAAAGTCTTGGGACTAATCGTGGCAATTGAGCCATGGGAGCTGATTTATAGAGTCGGGGCGAAGTGTCTTTGCCCCCCTAAATCAGGGCGGAAAAATAGCCAAGCAGCAGCAATGTCCAACGGGGGGAAGAACCACTCTGCTGGAACATGTCCTCATTCCTCTGACGGTTCCGACGCGCTGGACACTCCTCGAACCATGTTTATTCGAACGTTTCTTTTTTTTCCTTTTTCTTCTTTCTTTTTGAGTTTCCTCTTTCTTTTTCCTTTTTTATTTTTTAGACTTCTGTCCTCTGTGCGTAGACATCATGGTTTGATTTTTCTAGCGAGATTTGCTTTTCAGGTTCGGTTCTGCAGCGGATGGGCTGCAGACCAGTTCAGGAGTGGCGGGTCGGATGCTGCATCATTGGGAGACAAGCAGTCCACGCAAGTGGTGAGTTGTGGGGGATAATGTTGGTCCAAAGCAGCTGAAACAGAAGCCGAAAGAGAGAATAAGTCGCAAAAGTCCAGGACGTATTGGCCCGACACTTGTGGCTAGTTCTGGGGACTCAGCAGAGATCTCAGAAGAGAGCTGAAAAGAAAATGGAGAATGGACGGAAGGTCCGAGGTGGATGGAGGGTTAAAGGAAGTAGTACTTTTAGTGTTGTTGCAAGTGGTGTGGGAAAAAGTGTTTATTTAATTGCCCTGTTTGCCACTCCACTCACAATGCACGATGGGCACCTGCGCCAGTCTTAGTCCCTTGTGAATGGACGCTTTGATGTTTTTTCTCCTACTCTTGAGATATCTATCTATAGTAATTCCTTAGACCTGTCTATTTCGCCAGGACATTGTGCGTCTCTCGTATAAGAACAATCCGAAGAGTTGGGGTTGTTAGAAGGTCCCGGTACAACCTACAAACATTACTATGGCTACTTGCATAGTAAAGGTGATTGCTAGTCAAAATCCAGAAGCACTATATCTGCATGTTTGAGAGTTGAATCGTATCCTGATCAACTTCCTATTATCCAATTCATAGATATGAAGCCGAAAATGAACCGTATGCATATTCCCAACACTTATTTGTTGACTCGTGCCTTGGATGTCTTTCAGTTTAGCACCAACGTTCAGCGATGTAATGCCAAATACAACCAAGGATCTCGATGGCGTGAGCTTCTAGACTCGTCTAGACCATAGAACCCAGCATCATGCGAATGCGGGTACACTCCACGGAGTGTAGTCATGATGTGTTTCCTGACCATCTTGACAAAATGCTTGAACGGCGATAGGTGCATCGAAAGGGATGCCGTAATCCTAGTGTTTCTCCACCGTCTAGTATACCCTCCTTCAATTTATTGATGTTACCGCGACTTGGGAGAATCTTGCAATCAGGCGTCGGGATCAATAAGAATCGGAGAAATTTGTCACCTAAAGCCCTCTCCCATTCACCAACCTCTTACATCGCAATTATAGTAATCATCTAGTAATAACTTCATCACTTATCGTCAGACATTGCCAATCCAATATATTTCTCCCTACTCAGGCATATCGATTGTTTGTTGAGTGAAACAACCTCGGGAAATTTGTTGCATATAGGCCTAAGTTAATGTGGTTATGCAGGGCAGGTCCTTTATGGCACAGTGTTTGCTTTTATAAGGATCCCAATTAGGGCTGGGGTGTCTCCTACCTAGTATGATAAATCCAACCACTCTAGCTCAAGACATCAACACAAATAAAACTGCAGTACAGTTACTCATAGAAGAGTCTTTAACTTTGATAAGCATTGCATTATATCCAGGTTCCCCAATGTGGATCTCTTTTTGCCTTTTTTTTTTTTTCTTTTCACTTGTTTTTCTTATTATTATTTGGTACTTTTCAACTCTCAGCTTTTGTGGACCGTGGCTGTGTCGGGCGCAGGTAGCCGGTGGATCTAGTATACGCGATCCATGCCATCCTATGATCCTACAGAGTACACACGACTCTTCTCTCTTCAGCTCTTCAGCCCTTCTATTTAAACTTTGAATTTCGGCAACTCTCTCATCTTATGCTTCAGAGTTCAGCTTATGACTGTACTATGATATGAATGCGGAAATTATACGGAGCATCCTGTAGCCGTGACTTAGCTTGTGAAGACAATTTATTGATAATGTCTTCCTATAACAAGCAGTAGGGAAAATAAAGCAAATTGGGCAAGTTCTTAACACGTAATCTATACAGATAGTACACATAGTAATGCTTATTCCAAGCCCTACCAAGTGCTTATTCGCATGCAAATCCCGGCGTTGATTCCATTTTAAGTATTTCTCTCTTGCCCGAGATTCGAGATAAGACTGAGGAACCTAAAGCACTTACAGCCTAAACAAGATTCAAGATCCTGTAGTACAGTGCGACCTAACAACCACATAGACCACTACCTAGCATGATCATCGCTCACCAAACCAGAACTAAACACTCCAGGAGAAACTACTATTGTATAAGCTCCGCTTCTATGTCAAGAAGAGCCGACATAGCCAACTATATTTATATATCGTTCATGCTACATAATTGGACAAACACAGCGATCAATCACCATGTATGTCTCATTTCTTTGTTTATTTCTTTGTTCTTTCAATGACAAATACCCAGTTTAAACCCTAAACCAATCACATATATGACGATCCTTCTCCCAGTAAGGGCTCAAATCTATAGACTCAGCCACCTCACTCATGCCAGCATCTATCTAATAGGATAGGTCCTCCACTCGAGTCCTATAGGCCCCCACTTCTACTTTCGCCTATTTATTATTACTGTTTGAACCCAACAATCCCAAAGCCATCGTCTCATGAGATACAATGCAATAATAACCCCCAACCCACAGGTCCGCGGATATTGCGGGTTGGACTCTTGCGATAGCAGCCAAGTCACTTCCAGGTTCCCTCAATATTATATACAGAGTAAATAATCAGACACCTATCAGGAAAATTAAATCCGTCTGAAGATCAATATTATCCTGAATTAGAAATGTAATCTACAATATGCGTTCACTACATGTATGCACATCTTTCAGCAATCAATGCCTGATTACTAAGGCAGTAAACGCGTCATATTCCCGACCACCTACTAGTGTCTTGGCACTTGATACACTGCAACTCCAACCCCAACCCCAAACGGGAATACCTAGTTACTGCAGTGGGCCATCCATTTCATACTAACTACCAGTCAACAACCCATCAATCCCAACCCCAAAACAACCCAGAACCCGAAACCAAAGAAAGGAAGAGAAGAAAAAAAAAAAGAGAAAGAAGAAAGACAATGGTCTGTTCCAAATGCCAAAAGAAACTCAAATCCACCGAACTAGCTACTCCCGGCGTAAAACGCAAAAGTGAGATGTACTATGGTTCGCCCTCAACCTCAGTGGGAGGTGGCGGTGGAGAAGGGAGTAAGTCTAAGCCGACGTTAGGGAATACGGGTATTGGGAAAGTATGTTATGTCTTTTCTTGTTTTGTTTATTGTTTCTATGGATTTGCGGGTTTGTGTCGCTTGGAGTGTTTCATGAATATGGAGGTGGCTGACTTGGTATATTGCTATAGAGCAAGTTGCTTAGTTCGAAGGCTAAGAATCCTTATGCGGCTTATTCGTCTGCTTGTGAGAGTTGTAAGACGAAGACGGAGCAGGGGAGGAAGTTTTGTCAGAGGTGTGCTTATCAGAAGAATGGTTCGTTTCTTTTTTCCTTGTGACTCTTCTTATATCTTGTTCTTTGTCCTAATGGTGACATTGTGGGGGTTGCTAATTGATATTATAGCTTGTCCGATGTGCGGAAGGAGTATGGCTGGAAAGTCTAAGAAGGACCAGCCTATCGTGCAGGGGCAGAAGTTTAATTTGAAGTGATTGAAGGATTGGTTTGGGTCATTAGTTGATTTCCCTTGTTCAGCCAGGTTGTTCGTGAGGTCGGTTATACTGCCTTGTTTACGTTGGGTATGGATTAAAGTATATTTCATGGCGTTTGGGGCCCCGTTGATACTGTATACCAGAGGGCAATGGGAGATGATTTGCGAAAAATGATATGATAAACTCAAAAGCTAGTTATACATGACATACAATAGTATATGCAGTTCCGGCCCATCTCAGGCGTAGGCACTTCCCACTGGATCGAATCGCTCAGTTCTATCAATACACTCCTTCTAAAGCTAGCACAGGATCTGATCATTCTCAGACGAGATGCCTAGCAAGCCGTACACCCCGCTTAATCAACTATCTACCGCTCAGCCAACATGTTCTTAATGTTGCTGTAGTACTGTGGCAGCACATAGGGTGCAATCTCCTCCTTGGTCAGCCACTTGAAGTCCTGGAGATTCTGCGTGTTGGCGGCCAGATCAGCCTGTCCGGCCATAATTCGAGCCTTCATGAAGAAAGTCTTCTCGCCCAGATGCTCCGTGCCATTGGCCTTGTCGACCCTCGGATATCTGAAGTTGTAGACGTGGTGCCCAACGGGGTGGAAGCCCACCATCCAGGTGTTCATGTTAACGCCGGCAGTCTGCGCAAGGGTACGTTCAGCAGCCTATATGTTACATGACAAATCAGTATTACGCCCAATATAGTGCAAGAGAAAGGACACAGGGATAGGCAATCTCCGGTGCACTCACCAGTCGAAGAGTTTCATCCTGCTCCACTGGAGAGCTGGGGAGCCTCCAGTACCCCTCCTTAGTCTGAACCAGAAGATAGAGTGTCCTCTGAAGGGCCCGGTTCAGGCTTCTCTGGTCGTTCTTCTGATCCGCTTCCGTTACTCGGGGGAATGGCCTGGGGATCTCCTCCTTCTTGCTGGTGTCTTGGGAGGTAGCATTGACTGTAGCTTCCGCATCCTGCACAAGCATCTCCACCTGGTGCTCCGGTTCGGCCTCGACGGCTCCGACGAGAAGTTCATCGTTCCATGCGTCCTTCGAGTACGCATTGTATTTGCCGATGTCACGCGCAGCCGTCTGGCGCTCCCGGATTTTACGCTTCCAGTCTTCGTCCGCCGGCGTTCCTCGCTTGAAGTAAAAGTACTTGGTAAATGGAAGCGCCAAACGCTCGTTCAGTCGCTTCTGGTAGAAATAGTATGCTTTCTCGAATTGTGAGAGGTCGCGGGTAATCTGAGGGGGGCGGGATAGGGCCACGCCGGCATTGATTGTGTAGACGGGCTTCACGACGGGGAAGGTAGTTGTAGCGGTAGAGGTAGATTCTGAAGAAGGCTGTGCAGCGGCCGAGGAATAATTGCGGCGAACAAGCGTCTCTTGACAACTTCTGCACACTTTGGGGTCGGCAATCGAGGGCCCTAAACAGAGTCAGTACGGCCGATACTTGGCCATTTGTGCAATGGCAAAAGACGTACGCAAAACAGACGCTATGCGCCTGGCACCATTGGATCCCGACGACATGTCGCCGACTGTGTTTGCTGGATACTGACGTGCTTGTCAACAGTCCGACGCCGATATTGCGAGAAAAGTTGGCGGTCACCTGTCCGCTGAGAGAGCACCGGAAACACTAAACCCAGGGAGGTTAGACCATCAGGTGACCCGCCATTTTTCTCCCTTTAAATTTCTTCCCGCTGTTCCTTGTACTCCCTTTTCTTCTTCACAGCACCTTTTCCTTATCGTCACTGTGTTAAGATTCTCCACGACCAGTCGATCATTTACCGGTGCTCAGAGTGAGTACTTATTTGCGGCTGATTTCGCTAGCGGTACCTTCTTCAAAATCAAGGTGTACTGTTAGATAGATGCTGCATACATCCCTGACTTACTACGCTGTTTGCTTGGGGGTTTGCGAACTATAGTAGATTATGGGCGAGTGTTTCTGTTCTCCATCCCATGTGAGGAAGAACCAGTATATTATTTTCGTATACTCCGTAACGCAAAGGTCATCATCCAATGGAGAGCCTCGACTGGTTCAGATGAAGGTATGTTTAGCTGGACGCTAGCTCCTAAACAACATTCCAGACTCTTTCTTCCGTACCAAAGACACGCAATTTATTACCGTAGACCTTCCAAAACTCGGCGCCTTGCCGGGGAATTAATTCCCCATTGGCGACTTTTCGAGTGACATCGACGGAGCTGCTAGATTTACGCGATTTGAGGGCCATGCTTTCAACTCGATCGTTAATCTCTTCAACATCAAGTGCATCAAATCTCGTGCCAAGCTTGGTGCTCGTCGGTGTCTTGAGCGGCTTTTTTCTCGCTGCCGATTCCTTCTCTACACTGCCCTTTAGGCTTTCCGGAACAGCCAAGGTCGTATTGTTCAGGCCCATAGTATCCGATTGACCTTTCAGTTCTACCGGATCCGGGAGCTTGGAGATACCTCCGTCACGAAGTTGAGCAGAGAGCTTGATAAATATCTGAGCAGTAAGCAAGCTGTCATATCCTGCCTCGTGGTCGATTCTCTGGCTGTTATACTTCGAATGCTGTTCATGTACACCTGGTCAATAATCAGCTTGACGCAACAACAATATAAGGCGAGGCATTTTCCGCACTTATTTTCGGGGTCTTTATATGGAGAAGGTTATCGTTGATCTCACTCAAAGACGATTTGGGGGTGATAGAACCGCAATCGTGCGTAGCCATGTATTTTGTATCCATCAAAATTGGAAACATATGATGAACAATTGCTTGGAATTCTTCCAGCTTATCCGGAAGTGGCCCAAAAAAGCAGCGGTAAAGATATACCACGTCCGTGAAAAGATTGTGTCCTACTAGCACAGGTCGGTGAGTTCTCAAGCGCTGCTGCAATTTCTCAGAGAACCCGTGTAGTGAGACCTGTGGTTCCACGACTGTCGAGCTGTTCATTATGCTCCCGAAACAAAACGGATCAAGATGCGAGAGATCACCACCAGATAACGCTTCCACAATCCATCTGAACCCGATCTGCTTCCAGACTCGCTCTCGTGCCCGAGCCATCCTCTGCTCTTGGATAGCCTTCTCGCGGTCTTCGTCATAGTCAATGACTTGGATGAAAGCAGGCCTACTGATAGTCACTAGAGACGGGTATTCGACCTCTATTAGCTGATGAACAAGCCTCTTTTGGAAGTTGTTCAAGACTGATGGCATAATCTTAGGCTTTGGAGACGCGGTGTAGCGCCTTGGCGGGGGGATGTTGAGATAAGCCTCACGAGCCTAGCGACGTTTAATTAGGGAGCAAAGCAATATATTCAAGGCAATTTACCTCACCAAGCGCAAGCCATCCGTCAACCAGATATCGTACTGCCCCCAGGAACGCCAGAGAGTCATGTTCTGTCTCCTTAACGTCGATCACTTTGCGTACGGAGGTACGGCCATACCTCTCAGCAGCCCTGGCTATGGCTATTGTCTCTTCTTCCCGTGACAAATAGTGAACGCCATCACTATAGAGGGAATTTAAGCAGAATTTATTCTCCAAGAGAAACTCGACGACTTCAATAGATCTTAGTTCCATTATCTCCCAGGTATCAAACTCGAAGGCCTACCGCCGCTTTGGAAGCACATATCCCTCCCCACTTCTAATCTACGGTCGATTATTGGGTTCAGGTATAAGTTATAGGGTTTCAGGATGTAGGTTCCTGTAATTATGACCATTAATACCTGTAACTCAATCTTCGAGAACGGACGTCTCTTACCTGACTCAGTGTCTTCATGACAGATTGTCAGACCAATTTGCACGATTCGATACTTATCGGCTGATTCTTTGACTTCTGTATAACGATCCTGCAGCGTAGACGCTTTGCTATTTGGTCCATTTGAAGAACACGCAATCCCCGAAAATTCAAAGTCTATAGAAACGAAACTGCAAGACGCTAGTTCATCCAGTATCCTGGGAAGGAAAAAGTGGAAAGTTTTAGGCGTGATGTCCATCTCGTATCATCTCCTAGGCCTATAGACACAAGTAATAGGTGGATCTGAGTACCTTATACTAGAATCAGATTAAAAATAGTTAGTCCAATAGGTAGTATATCAATGCCCGCTGAATTGTAATTGATCACATTAATACGCAGATCGGCTTGTATCCTTCACGTGGAGTGGGCCGTAGTCCAGTCAGTAACGTGAATCTCAATTCATTTCTCTAATGAAACTGTAGTATTCCTGTTCCTTGTATATATAATTCAGGACAGCACAATGTGAATATAGTCAGCTCGTAGTTCATTTAAACCTCACAAAGAGATAGGATAGTTCCCGGTCATTGTATGCCAGACAGCGCAGATCCACCGTCCCGTGACATCAGACCCCAGATTCGGCCACATCAGATTGAGCCGAGGGAAAACGAACCCCGACTTGCAACCCGTCTAACCTGAAAGTTAGTGTTAAGTGTCATGTCCTCCTGTTAGCTGCATCCCAACCACCCCTGAGATACAATTGAGCGAGAATTGTCCCTTTAAATATTCACTGCATATATTATAACCACCACGCGAACAGCATATCCCCACGTTAAACATCTATCGCATCCTCCGCTGGCGGTGAAACAATGGCCGCCGACGATTCCGTGTCGCAGTCGCAACTCTCGACCTCCGCATCGTCCCTTTCGCCTTCGAAGATCTGCTCAAAAACCTACAAGAAAGCTTCTCAGCTCTATTTAACTCGTCGGCTACAAGAAACGCTTACCACTCTTGAACCCATCCTCACAACCAGTCAGACAAATGACGACCAATATGCCAACGGTAACGAGTCACTACCGCCGATTGCTATGGCTCAAGCTTCGGTGAGGATCAAAGTTTGGAATCTATACATCACACTGCTGAGCGCCATACTTGATCTTGGACCCGAGGAAGGGAAAGCAACGTTCGGCCAGAAAGAGTGGAAGGCTATCTCCACCAAAGTGCGCGAAGGCGAAATCTGGGAGACAGTTGTTCAGACGGGTTATAAAGGCCGCGAGGGCTCAGTCGATGCGGAAGTCGTATATAATTTGTTAGTAACCCTCACCTCGGTTTATGTCTGGTTCAATTGTGACTAACTATGGGCAGAGCGACATTGCTACTGAACCATTCTCCCTCCCAGAAGCTCAATCAGCAGCGACTCGAGCACTACCTATCATCATATGGTCAACCAAATCTGGACATTGCCGAGCATATGCAGAACTCTCCCAGTCAACAATCTAAGGCGCGAGTTAATGGCGGCACCGACACGCCGAGGGATCTGACCTCTCGAGTTAGGATAATTGAGCTTTTCACCCTCCATGTTCTTCCTAGGAACGAAGAATGGGACTATGCAAGTGAATTCATCAACTTTAGTGAGGTCCTCGATGAAGAGCGAAAAGAGATGTTCTTGCAAACTCTCGACGGGCTCAAGGAAGAGAGGGAGCAGGGCGAACTGCGCGCTGCAGCCCTTCAGCGGGAGAAGGACGCCCAGCTAGAGAGAGAAATGCAGGAAGCGGAACGCCAAAGAGCAGAGGAAGAGGCCGCTGCTGCTCAGCACTCTCAGAAGGGACATACCCGCGATAACAGTGAGGTGGATTACGGCATTGAGAAGACCAACCCGAACGGGAGTGTCAAGAGCAGAGGGAAGGGCGAGAAGCAATCCGGTAGCAAGGCTAATTCGTCGTCCAATCGAACCAATACTCTTTCGCCCACTGGTTCGAAGAAGAGACCGGAGAAGCCTGTATCCCGGCCCGGACAAACGCGAGCGTTGGCGAACGTATTACGCAATCTGTTGCGATATATCTCGAAGACGGTCGCCGGCAACCCGATGTCATTCGCCCGGACGCTGTTATTCTTGCTGGGGCTCTTGGTGGCTCTGAGCAGGCAAGGCGTGCGGGAACGGCTCCGAAGAATCACCGGAGCTGGATGGCAGAAAGTCAAGGGAACCGTCGGAATGGGTGTGAAAGTGAGCTACATTTAGGTGCACATTTTTAGTTTTTTCTATTACCCATGGTCGCTGCCCTACGGGCTAAACATGGGCGTTCATACGGGCGTCTGGTGGAAACCTAGACTGGATTTCTCCGCCGATGTTATATAGGATTATTTCTTCTCCTTTGTAAATTTACCTACAAGACTTACATGCGATTCCGAACATATTTATAAGACAATAACCACGACTTCAAAATTAATCTATCGAAATAAAAAAGACTCACCACTGTCCGTCCATGCCTGATCTTTCCTAAAAAGTTCACTATATCACCAGCACTCGTCACTTCATCTTTGCCAAAGCAGACCTCACAACCGTCGACACCCTCCTTTCCACCCCGAATAGCACTCCACCGCCGAAACAATTACACAAAACAATGTGCACCACATATCTGCTCAATTCTACACATCAAATCCGGCACGGACGTCCTCGCTTTAACATACAAGTCAACCGGCATCCACATAGCGTACAACAACAAGATCCCCAAACCCGAACAGAAACACACAACAATAGTCTTCTCCCTCGGAGTCCACCAAGACTGGAGTAGACCGCAGCCCGGAGTCTATCATTATACTGGCTAGTTAGAGATATGAGGTAGAGAATACAATCCGGTATGGCGTTTACTGTACGGAGTACGGAGATAGATAACAGAAGCAAACATACAATACAGACCCGATCTTCGGAACAGATGATTTTCCCCAGAACGCTCGCCGTTTTGTGGGGGCTATGTCCACCGTACTAGCTCTTAATGCTAAGTGTAGGAGCATGCTGAGACCCAATTGCTTAAACACATCCTTGTACATATATGATAGATTATCCCAGCCAGACCTTCAGGGCTTGAATTCAGCCGTATTCGGAACATGAGCAACAGTTCAACTAGCCGTGCTGAACGGACTCGGCAAATTCGCAATCAACACTTCCACTAGCGCTGCTGTGTCCTTTCCATCACTCTATGTGATGTGATAGTCAGACATATCCTGCCAACACGGCCTGGGCAATGAGATCGTACGGATTAGCAACATAAATAACATAGACGACGGCCAGGAACAAGCTCAGAACGACGAGAACCGAGATAGCCTGGGCGGGAATTCAGTTAGTGAAGGTGTTTCTGGGGCAAGAGGCTGAATCCCGAGCCGAAGAAGAAGAACGCCAATGCGCCGTAGAGAATGATACAATCGGATCGGATAACGCCGTCGTTTTTGGCGACGTTCGGGAAGTACCTAGTAGGCCAGGATGTCGACGATGCCGATCCCGATGAGGAGGGTTGGATTGGGAATCTACTGGTTACGGGCCGTGTGTGCTGGCTGCCCAGTCATTGCCGGTTTCGTATTGACTCGTTCTGAAGATAAGGTATGCGGAGACAGGGGTTCATATTGACTGTCAGGGTTTACATTGGGTTGATTGAGAGGTACCAGCCCCTTAACGTGGCATTTGGCCCTTGTGTGCAGGTTGGTTAGTGTGAAGATAGTTTAAGGTAGTGTAAAATCTGATATCCAGCTGAAAGTCTCGAATGCGAATCTCAACTATACGAACGGCGCTAAGCACTGGTAACTTGGACTCATGATTTCCCATTCTCATGTCTGATAGTTCAGTAGGGCTGGTCTGCCATGATGAAAGCACTAGCTGCCTGGTTTAATACGGTGCCTAAGATTCGTGGCTTTCAGGCCCCTAATTAATGTACCTGATATTTCCATATCCATGTTATCCTGGGCTGGGATGGGATTGCATTTAGCTGCCCATTCCAATCACTGCTTGAACCTGACCCTGCAGCTACTTATCGCAGGGATCGTTAGAGGTATACATGGAGCTGGAGCTCCGTTCTAGCATACCATCAGTGAATAATCAACTTCCCATGAAAATGATGAAAGGTGCTATGAGAACACGAACAATGCAGAGTAATCATATGCTACAATGCATTCAACTTTCATGTGAAAGTTGTATAAACAATTCTGTATCGACCCTGAAACGTGAAAGTCTTGGGACCGTAGATCCATCAAAGTCGTATAGATCGCAAGGGATAAATAGTCAGGAGGCGGGGATAAAACATGTACCGCGACAGGGCTGACGAAATAAATCTACAGCCGCTTCAATTTTACCCCCCGAAGAAGAAGAGATCACGAAGAAGCAAGGAAATCTTATCCTTGAAGCCTTCTGGCCCTGAAAAATACCTACCCCTCCTGATCGACCAGTTCACTAATGCAGAGAGACTTTAATTCTTGGTACCTGGTGGCCTGGCCTTCAAGGTATGAGAGACATAGTAGGAGCCCCGTCGGATAAGAACTGAGAAGGGTAAAAGCCTCGGCTGAACGAAGCTCTCGTCTTGGCCCGACATCTCCCGTGACGATGGCTTTAGTACGGGGTTTAGTCACGAGACTCCAACCCCAGGTTGTCTTACTAGTAGTACTTGGTAAGGTATCAATCACAAGCATTTCTGGAGCCAAAAGGCACACTTAAGTCACTGATCCTGCCAGGTGACGACGGCAGGTTAATTATCAGTGGCCAGAAGGTCTCGTTCAGCATGTGAAGGACTGACTGGCTGAAGACATTAGGGTTGGTTCCGTCGTGTCATTGGTGCAGGGTGATGAGGTCACACTCTGGGGGAACCGCACTTGGCTTGACAGCGAACTGCGGAAGAAGTTGCTTCTAGTCATTATCCGATGCCTCGGGATGACATCTTCACGTACTAGATGTGTCTGGCAGGCTTTGTAGGAGGGCACGACCAACGGGGGGATGAGAGAAAGAAAGCATATCTATAAAATAGCCCAAGAAGGATTGTAGATTGTACTTTATTCCGCCTCTACCTTGTCGCTTGGACTCTCTTCTCTCCGCGAATCCGTTTAGTGGTGATTCGGTTGAATCGCGGGTATCTTCCGCTCGTCCAGAGAGCTTGCCTCCGCTTCCCCGTCAGAGCTCCTCCACGGCCGGTTCGCTGTAACAAGAAGCCTAAAAAGAAAGCCGCCACTTGACCCGAGCCCGTTTAATGATCCCCATTCCCGAAAATTATCTATTATTATTTCTAAATCCTTTTAACCCCAGAGTGTGTGGCCCCCCTTTCTCTATCCACCAATTTAAATACCCTGTGTCAGTTGTGCCGAGGGACGTAGTGGCTATACTTCCGTAACTCCCCGTATTTTAAAGGTCAACCTGTGAAGGTCCGATATCGTCGATATTCTTTTCTTTAAGAAAAAAAAGTCATCCCTGGCGCTCGATTGACGATTGAGTCATTCTTCCTCTCGACCTCCTTTATCTTCAGTCCTTCTTCCTTCTGCGTGCTGTTGTTCTCCCCATACCGTCGCATTGACCTAGACAACTATACCCCCTCATCGGAAGGGTGTCGCACCTCAATTGACTCGATAACAATTCAATAATTGCACAAACACAATCGCCCACCATGTCGACGAAGAGTGCGCAAGGCAATGGCAATGGCAATGGCAATGGCAAGAAGCCGGCTTCTGCGGCTGTGAACTTGATCGGTAGGGCTCATTTTGTCCAACTAAAAGGTCGCACGTGCTAACCTGTGAAACAGCTGGTGGTGGTGCCGGAATGATGGAGGCGCTCGTATGTCATCCTCTAGGTACGGGAACATCCAATTCGAGATTTATTGAGAGGCAATGGCTCACTGTCATGGTTAGATACCGTTAAGGTCCGGATGCAGCTTTCGCGGCGCGCCAGAGCCCCGGGTGTAAGTTTTGACTTCCACCATGCACCCTCTACCTCAGCTAATAGCGTTTCCGCCATATAGGTAAAACCCCGCGGGTTTGTTGCCACTGGTGTTGAGATTGTGAAGAAGGAGACTGCTCTGGGTCTCTATAAGGGTCTAGGAGCTGTCCTGGGAGGTATCATTCCGAAAATGGCAATCCGTTTCACCTCCTATGAGTGGTACAAGCAAATGCTTGCGGACAAGGAGACAGGACATGTCACAAGCAAAGCAACTTTCCTTGGTGAGTTTATGCACATCACCTCGTGTTCTACTGCCCGAAAAAACTGACAAGATTCATTCAAACAGCCGGTCTATCTGCTGGTGTCACCGAAGCTGTGGCGGTCGTCAACCCTATGGAAGTCGTCAAGATTCGTCTGCAAGCACAGTATCATAGTTTGGCCGATCCTCTTGATGCGCCCAAGTACCGCAGTGCCCCGCATGCACTTTTCACCGTGATCAAGGAAGAAGGGTTCATCGCTCTTTACCGTGGTGTCTCCCTGACAGCCCTCCGACAGGGAACAAACCAGGCCGCCAACTTCACTGCATACAGCGAGCTGAAGGCTGCGCTCCAGAGATGGCAGCCCGAGTACGCCGATACCCAGCTCCCATCTTACCAGACGACCGTGATCGGATTGATCTCTGGTGCCGTCGGTCCCTTCTCCAACGCCCCCATCGACACAATCAAGACGAGACTGCAGAAGACCCGCGCCGAGCCCGGCCAATCAGCTGTATCACGTATCATGGCCATCGCCAACGATATGTTCAAGCAAGAAGGTGCACGTGCTTTCTACAAGGGTATCACACCTCGTGTGATGAGAGTGGCTCCTGGTCAGGCCGTCACCTTCACCGTGTACGAATTCCTCAGAGGCAAGCTGGAGAGGTCCAACTGGGCCTTCGTGGGAGGCAAATTCGAGGAGTAAATTTGGCACCCCTGGAGGGAGTGGCCGCGGCGTGTTCTCGAAAGCATTTGATACCATGAGCATGGTGGCGTTTTCGATTGCAATGCGATCTCTGCATCATCAGTACATATCATTGTCGTTATCTTCTGGGCTTTTTGACGGCCGTTCAGATCTGATCCTATAGCGTGGACTGTACATAGTTCTTTTTTCTTCTTCTGTTAGTTTCGTTGTTATACCTTTTCCTATGTTCAATAATTGAAGATATTAGACAAATTCAGGACCAGGTTGCCTTGAATCGAATGAGTTAAGACCAATTGTTTGTAAAATAGGATAGGTAAATGTCGCCGTAGACTCCCACGAAGGACCTTGAAACTAAGACCAACGCTAAGACCCCACTTGTCCAAGCACACCGCTTCTGACTTCCCCTCAGCAGACTCCAGAACAACAAACAACGCCGCAGCCCGGTTGACAAGTCACATCTACACAAGAGAGCAGGCTACGGCTGGTGTTCGTTGAAAATGCAGTCAGGAATTTCGGGTAAGCAGCCATACTGCAGGGTCTGCATACTATGATCACCATAAAGCGTGCCCCGCGGCTCTCTACTGGACCGAAGTATGCACAGGAGACACTAACAATCATTTATATTGATTAGTCTCCTCGGAGCTACATGATGCCTTCAATAACTTCGCCTCGGACTCATCAATCTTCTGCCTCCCGGTGAATATCACCGCTGAGAGTCTGACTCCCCTTTCGCCAATCCCCTTCTCCTCTCCGGGTGCCTTCTACCCCTCTCTCTCCCAGCTCTCCTCCGTCCTTCAGCCGAAAACCCCCATCTACCTTCTTCTTCGTCGTCCGGAGTCGGGGTCTTCGTCTCTCGTTGCCTTGACCTACATCCCCTCCAATGCTCCGGTGCGCGCCAAGACTCTTTTCGCCTCTACCCGTGCGACGCTGGTTAGGGAACTAGGCAGCGAGAAGTTTGCCTCGACTGTCTTCGCGACTGAAGAGGATGAAGTTGTGGGCCAGGAGGCATGGAAGGAGAGAGATGCCGAGAAGAACGACTCTAGCAAGAGCCGTTCTCAGCGCGAGGAGCTGATGGGTGAGAAAGAGCGGGAGTTGGAAGCCGTCCGGAGAGCCGAGGATGAGGCGAGAAGTGGCACCCCCGGTAGGGACATCGGAATCGGGGGTTCCTTTGCTAGAAGAAATGGTGGCATCGGAGCACCATCCAGCTTGCAGTACAAGATGCCTGTGGATGACGAGGCGAAGAATGCTTTGGCAAGTCTGCAGCCGGGTGACTTGGTGCAGCTGGTAAGTACATGTGAAGGGCGAAGAAATTCCGACTTGGTGAAGGCTTTGATTGAGTGCTAACTCTACTTTCCCCTAAATACAGGCCATTGATATTCCAAAGGAGACATTCGTCCTTGCTGGGGTAGAGAACGGGACTGTTCCTAGCTCCGTCGAGTCGCACATCTCCTCATCTTCCCCACGTTATACATTTTATCATTATCCCGACACTGACGTGGTAATCTTCGTCTATACTTGCCCGTCAGGTTCGTCGATCAAGGAACGTATGCTATATGCTAGTTCCCGGATGTACGCCCTCCAACTGGCCGAGGACCAAGGCCTGAAGATTTCTAAGAAGGTACGAATTCATGTCGTGAGTAGATGTTTGATTGAGGCAAGTTTAACGATGAATGTGCAGATCGAAGCATCTTCGCCAGACGAGATCACAGGCGACAGGCTGCAGGAGGAAGTGAGCCCGCCACAAAACGACGGACTCAACCGTGGATTCGCAAGACCGAGAAGACCCGGCAGGTAGAGCGGGGCTATCTTCCAGCCCCCTAGATTGCTATTTCTCCATCATCTCTCTTCTTCTGTAATTAAGTTATCTTTTGGAGTTGCCCGACACAGCGGAATCCTTGGCGTATCGCTCTAGCAAGGGGCAGGACCGTAGAACACGGAATAGTCGATTCCACCATAGACTCGAACCGGACACTACCAACAAGCGGTGAAAGTAACCATCGCGCGGGGTCAATGATTTCGAAAACTTTTCTTTTGGTAAAATAAGTCCGTCCTCGAACTTCCCAGGTTTATAATCTTCGGACAACCGTCTCGATCCTTCTCTAATCGCGTACATTCAAAGCAGTAGAAAGCATCACTGATTCCCTCGCCACCGCAAACGATACACTTGTTCTGGTAGTTGCCGAAAGAGCACTCATCGCAGATCCGAACGAGAGTCGTGGGGCGCACGTAGGAATCGCACACGGGGCATTTACCGTCGCACTTGTCGCACAGTCGACCGATAGAGATTCCCGGCTGCTTGCGGCACATAACGAGATCGGGGTGATGGCGAGACATGGCGACTTAAAAGGACGTGACAAATGTAAAAGCTCAAGTGGTTAACAGCGAATGGAGAAACTCTGAGTGAGGAATATTGCTCGCGAAGAAAACCTCAATTGCAACGATTTGTAAAGGTCTAGCAAGCGTTGTAGGACAGAGGAAGTTATGAATCTGACCGAAGGCGTTGGAGAAGACGAAGGAAAGGGAAGAAGTTTCCATGCGGAACTCTCCATATCAGGAATGTGGTCCGTGCGTAGACAGGACACGGGAGGCCCGCCCGTTCATATCGCGATACCGAGTAGTTTTCATAGGATTGATTCTGCAGATCTGAGTAGTCGGCTTTACCGCAGTTTGTCTACACCGTCTATTTCATACTTACCGTATAATCGATAGCCGATACCATCCACTTGTTATTCCCCACCTATTTTAGCGTGTTTGTGTTGGGGCGCGTTTCACTTCTTTGAAACAGACAGATATGGCTGAAGGGTAAGCGGTCAAATCTATACAGTTCCGAGACAGCTGCTGACAGTGTACATGAGTAGGACACTCGCATCGGCAGTTGTACTGCCCGAACAGGACAACCTCCCCCCATCCCCGGATGCTGGTTTGAAGCGAAGGAATTCCGTTGCAGAAGCCGACTCGGAGAGCAAACGCCGTCGCCTTAGCTCACAACAAGATCACACGGGCGACCGATCACCTGCGGAGCGCAAACAATCTTCCCCAGATGGAGCGGAACGCAAGCCGGAACGGAGACCCGGCCGAGGTGGACGTGAGGAGGAACGCAAGCGTGGACAACGTCTATTCGGTGCTTTACTGGGGACGCTTTCGCAGAGCTCGACTTCGGCGGCTCAGAAGCGGCGTGCGGATATTGAGCGGAGACAACAGGATAAGCTTAAGCTACAGGATGAAGAGTATGGCGAGTTGAAGAAGAAGAGACGGGAGGAACGGATCGCTATCCGGAAGAAGGAGCAGAGACTCTATGAAGAGGAATCGGTAGGTTCCCTTGGATTGGGATATTCATCTGCTCTTTAGTTCAGGGCTGACAAGCGGATGATCATTTACAGATGCGCACGCGACACTCGAATCTACTGGCAATGTCCCATTTTCTGAAGACAAGAACTGAGCCTGTATTAGTATGTCTACCTGTCTTGCCTACAACCCTGGATTCAGCTAACAGTGTCTCTACAGTACTATAAGCCATGGCAGCTTCGGTCCGGAGATGAAGCGATCATACGTGAACAGGTTGAAGAAGCGGAAGCCACAGTTGCCCGGGAGGTCGCAGAATTCGAGGCGCGTTATCCAGCTCACGAAGAGGACACTTCGAAGAAACAAGACGAGGTTACTCAAGAAGACCGTGACCAAGCCCCTGAACCCGAAGCAGAATTCAAAGAGAACAAGGATACAACCCATGAGACTGGCGCGGTGGGTGCTGAGACTAACCATAACAGAGACTCTGAAGCTGCTCCATCTGATGCTACGGCTATTAATAATAACAATATACCTATCAATAATGACCACGCAGACGTCCATCGAGGCGCTGAAGATGACGGTGGCGAGGTTGTCGAGGATAAGGAGGATACAGTGATTTACTGAATGCTAGGCGATACCAAACTTGTTTTTCGTTGGCTCTCATTTTTTCTTTATTTATTTTTTTCTTAACACCGACTTTTATGTACGTATGTGAGCTATCATTGGGAGGAGTCTCCTGCATCTAAGGCATCGTACATTAACGGACACAACCGAGGCTATCGATTATCCCGCGACTTAGCGGCATTGGCTCTGAAGATCACTACAAATCATATTCTCATATGACGGTTGACAACGCCTTCCATCAGACTAGTCTTCCAAGATCCCCTCAACATTTCCTCATACTAGTGCCCAATCCTTAGCCTGTAGCCTCATTTTTCCATACATCAGCATTGGTTCACGTGACAGACAGCTGGCGGGGGTCTCCATACAGCTCTATAAATAAAAGAAAAGTCGGTATGCACAGGATGACCTGACCAAGAAATTTTCCCTCTGCTTTTCACGGGTGTCGTTGTTTCTTTACCTTGCATTAACCCGTGAAACTGTACAATATTTAGCCCTTGCGTTGCAATCATGATCGTTGATAAGATCCATGTAACCGGCGATCTCCGAGTCGAGCGCCGTTTCGCTGCTATCAACGGCAAGACATATGGTATGCGGATATCCTTTTTCCAGGGCCTTGAACCTGAGCTAGATATGAGAGTCTAAGGTTCTTGTTTCTCTTGATATACGATTCTCCAAACCTTATTAGTTGATGGGGGATATAAAAGCTGATGATATATGTTCCCGCAGGTTATCTCTACAGTGCGCCCGATACAGGCGTATGTAGAGCGACTATCTTTCTTGTACGTGAAATACTGGTATCACAAATTGTCGTTGCAAACAACGCACAAGACAAAGAGGAAAACAACCGAAGACTAACTCACATTTTAGCTTCATGGCTTCCCGGACCTGTCAATGGGATGGCGGTATCAGATTCCCATGCTGACGGATATGGGTCTGAGGGTCATTGCGCCAGACTGCCTAGGATACGGGAGGACGGTAGGCACCAGAACGCCAATTGCCGGGGGGCCATACCCGGTATATCAACAATACAACAATGCTAACAATGCTGATAATAGGACGCCCCAGAAGATCCACATCATTATTCTCACAAAAGTTGCGCCAATGACATCAAAGAACTCGCGTTCCAGCTTGGTATTCCGAAGATCATTGTCGCCGGACATGATTGGTATGTACATGCTTCTCCTCGGGCCTCAATTGTCGGTCTAGACATTGACGTTAAAGTTGCTAAATCTCGATGTATATAGGGGCGCCGCTCTCGCATACCGTGTAGCCCTCTGGCACCCAGAACTAGTAACACACATCATCACCGTCTGTGTACCATACGCCGCGCCAACGAGGCGATACTTTCCCCTCAAAGACATGGTAGAAAAAATAACGCCTCATTTCTATTACCAACTACAGTTCATCAGTGGAGAGCTGAATAAATACGTTGAAACCAAAGAAGATATCAAAAGATTCCTCTCCGCAATGTACGGCGGGCGGACCCCTGAAAACGAAATGGCGTTTGATGCAGAATTGGGCATTCTGCCCGATAAGTTGGCGCGTGTACTTCCCTCGGAGTTGTTAAGCGAGGAAGTAAGTTATTTCCAGTCTATTCCTCAACCAATAAACCCAGGTCGGTTATACTGATAAAGTTTCCAGGAACTCGAATACTATGCGGAGGAGTTCTCGAGGAACGGTTTCCATGGTCCATGTACGCTACCCTGGTATTCATCAATCAAGTTAAAAGTTAAAAACGACTAACAAGCGACATCTAGTTAATTGGTATCGAACCCGGGAAATCAATTACAAAGAGGAAGTTGCCATCCTTAACAAACGTATCACTGCTCCCGTGCTATTTATCCAAGCTCTCCGCGATACGGCTCTTCCGGCACATCTCGGTAGGGGAATGACCAAGACTATTCCCCATATGACCTTCAAGCAGATCAATACCTCTCATTGGGCGCTATGGGAGAAGCCAGAAGAGGTCAATGAGATAATTGCGTGGTGGTTAGATGAGGTTGTATTCCGTGACCCGAGGATGTTTAAGTTGTGATGGGTTTCGATATAGAGATGCAGACGCTGGTGCGCTGTATATATTTGTAGTGTTCTTCGTATGACTTGTTTTACTATCTTTTGATTGTTTGCTATTTTATGCTTGGGAACGGTGTCCTGACTATGTGCATTAATTACCGTTTTATTTGGGGATTGTTCAAAATTGTATGGTTTGGATCATGTTTCGATGATGCTTGATGTTTCATTATGTGTATTGACTAGAGGAGCATTAATTTGGCAGGCACAGTACAATAATACACGGAAGCATGTTAAACAAAAAAAAAAAAAGAAAGAAAGAAAAGAAAAAAAGAAAGGGGCGTAATCCCTCAAGGCATCAGACTGTAAGTCAATATCACAGTCGCAGATAGTCATCAATAGTTGAACACTTCGGTCTCAATTTGACATCCAACCTTCTCCAAACGGTCAATGAATTCCTGGCCCAAGGTAGCTGGAGTTACAAGGCCACAACGGGAGACTTTCTTCACTTTCTCTTCGTTCTCCAGAATAGTCATGGCTGCCTCTGCCAGCAAGAGTCCGGTGAAAACATACATCGTTCCATCGTATTTCAGCTTGCCAAGTGCACGCTTAGGATGCGGCGTGTCTTGATCAGCTGTCGCCACAGCACGGTATACCAGCCGGTCATTGACTGAGTCCTCCATGCGGGGTCCACTACCGGGCGCATAGATATATTTCTTCAAGAGCCACCGAACCGGGGGCAGGAGCAAAAGCAACAAGCCGGTGACGAAGGCAAAATGAAGTGCGACACCAATGAGCACGTTCCTCACCCTAAGAAACTGTCTGAAATGGAACCGACGCCCGTAGAACTCTGGCATCAGTGTACTACTCCGATGCACGATAGTAATGTCGGCGATTGCTGTTGGAGCAGTGGTGAGAGTGCCCATATCACGGACTGAGCGGACTCCCAGCACCTTTTCCGCGAGTGGTTCGCTGGGGATAGACTTGGGTGGCGAGGATGCGGCCAGCGCAAACGGGTCTGCTGCTTTGAGTATATCGAACAATGAGAGGGTATCAAACATAGTCATGATTGTGGCGAGAGTACCACCACTTGCACCGGAGGACCTGGAACATAATTAGCACTATGTATTCGGTAAAGTGGTCAAAGAGCGGCTGACATACTTCAGTTCATCTATTGCGCACGTAACTTCCTTAGTGTCGCAGGAAAGTTCCTCACGTATACGCTTAACAAGGGCCCAAGACAACATATCTGCAGGTGCACTCTCGACGCCAACAGAGGGAATTATCTATAACAGTCAGGGAATCAATATATGAGAACAGGGAATAAGGAGATGACACGCACTATAGCACCATTAGACTTGGCAGTTTCATGGTATTTTTCAATGATACTTTTGATCCAGGGCGTTTCTCCAGTGCTACACAGATTAGCCATAGCGTCCAGCGCCTGACTGTAATGATTTACTTACACATCAAGATAATGTGTTCCGTTGCTAGCGCAAGCTTCGACTACAGGAGTGGAGTACAGGTGATATGGCCCAACGCAGTTAAGAAGTACACGGCATTTCTGAGCCAGTGAGTGCAATTCCTCCCGATTGAGCTGCACAGCCAGAATCTCTAATAGGAGGTCAACAATGTTCGCTGTTCTCACGGTAGTACAGATTCATGTAGTACCTGGTTCGACGCGATCGGGGTTCAGATTCTTGAGTTCTTTGGCAACATCTCCAACCTTCTGGAGCGAACGCCCTGCTAGAGCCCATTTTAGGCCCGTGGGAAAGTTCTTAACAATGTGCTCTGCACAAAGTCGACCCGTGTAACCAGTCGGGCCCAGAAGGATCAGGTCGAACTCCCTCTTAGACTCCATTGTCAGAGGTAGGGAGAATGCACCGGTAATTGAGATTGGATGGATTACACAGACAATTAGATAAAGTATGTATTCTTCAAACAAGTAAGGACACAGGATCTACTAGTAGTCGCGTAGATACACATAGCTTAAGCATAGTTGCCCAGTGATGTGAGATGATCGCCTCGGCCGTGAGACTAACCAAAAGTAGAATGGGGTCATTTCACGTTCATGTGACTAGGGCGGCGAAGAATTGTTCGGCAGTAGTAAGTACGGGATAGTCTTATGATGAAGAATATTGTACAGCCTTTATATCCAGTGCTCAATTAAAAAGGCATACATGCATAGCATCACACAGGTATCAGTATTGACTTGATAACATAATGTGGCAAGGGTCCAGTGACTACTACTAATGTGCGAGGACATTTGGTTGCGTTGAATCCCCTCTTATGTCATGCGGGCCAGACTAGCGGATTTTGGTGCAAAATTTAGATAAGATAGAAAATGTAGAAAATTGGCACGAAAATTGGAATTGAGAGAGTCTATGAATGCTTTGAGCTCAGAATGACTTTCAGTGGAGACATACTTCTCATTTTTATCTTTTGTCTCAATATAAGGTAGTATTTAGAAAATCTATTCGTTTTCCTTAGTAGTTACTGGTGGAGGTTTGCCCTGTGAATTGTTCATAGTTCGCAAAGATGTTCATCACGTGATAAAGCCAAGACTTGAACCCTAAGCGAGCCTGGACACCCACAACCGCTTCCACTTGAAAGCCTCAGTCTCGATTTCGACTTACCGCACTGTATCCATCTTCGACCTCAACAGCTGCACGGAGACAAGATGACCAAGCGCACTAAGAGTAAGTGCTCTATCCTAGAGAAATACGCCTAATAGATAACTGGAAAATAAATCGAGACTAACATACTATTCCAGAGGTCGGTATCACGGGTAAATATGGTACCAGGTATGCTCTTGCGCCCTTTCGCCTAGAAATCGATATGAAGCCGATCGCGTTCCTATTCCGCACGATTAAATGAAGGATTCGAAATCGAGCTTTCGACGAATTGGACAATGTATTGACGACATGATTTAACAGATACGGTGCCTCCCTGCGTAAGCAGGTGAAGAAGATGGAAGTGTCCCAGCACGCCCGCTACGTCTGCACCTTCTGCGGTAAGAACACCGTCAAGCGCCAGGCTGTTGGTATCTGGGAGTGCAAGGGTTGCAAGAAGACCGTCGCCGGTGGTGCCTACACCGTCTCGTAAGTCGAGCCACATCTTTTTTTTTTTCAATGGCCACGGGAGCAGCTCGTACTGGGCTGTGTACCGTGTGGTGAAGAAGTATGTGGGACGAATACTGATCGATCATTGTGCTACAGCACCCCCGCCGCCGCTGCCACCCGCTCCACCATCCGTCGTCTCAGGGAAATCGCGGAGGTTTAAGTGTCACGATGGGATTTTCTTTATCTTACGTTTGAAATAAAAAAATAGCGAAATTCAAGATCTGGAAAGCTCCCAAGGGCTCCTCGTTACGAATACCCAGCCATTATCTGGAACGAATGGTGCTTAACCAATAGACACAATTATAACCCGTGATTCAGGTCTTCTGCAAATAGGACTACGTATCAGCCATTCCACATCAGCCATGTCTGCTTCCTCTACCGCTTTTTCATTCGTATCACACTGGATCTTTATTTCGTTCACGACCACTCTCGAGTTTTGCATACGTGTGACCATGTTTTCTGATGGCACAGGATTGCTCAAATACAAGTGGAGTAAACTCGTGCGCCCAACGAGATAAGCGTGCGGAGTAGGCCATCTATCTTTCGATCGTTTGTGTTTCTTGCCTATGCGCCTTTCCTCCCCGATTCTGCGTCTAAATGTAGCATTTCGCTTTACCCCTGTTAAGATTAAGGTTTTGACAATAGAATTGCCCTCCTTGTCCAAGCACCGAGACCGGAGTACCTTCGGGTCAATCAACCTACCGTTTCGATCTACATGTATTCAGCACCACGAGATGCTTTGAAGATGCTTGTGAACAAGCTCTGGTAATATCAAGTTTGATCGCATTCTGGTTAATCTCCTTTCCAATTCTACCGGAGCAGGTTTACGTTACACAGGCGGTCTGATCGTAAGGAGAAGAACAACAAGAGAGAGAGAGAGAGAGAGAGAGAGAGATAGAAAACTAAAAAAGAGGGGCGTGTCTCATAGTTGGGATGCAAGGGCACATTTCCTCAGCTACAACTACTCTATCGTCAGAGTCGGCAACCTTGAGGGCTGCGCCCAAAGTGCCTCGTCCGATTTTCCTGAATAATGATTCGCCTGGCGCGTGGTAGGTCACGTTGATGGCCAGACTGTTTTGCGTTAGACCGAATTTTAGGTCCACCTTCAAAAGGCCGGTTGCTTTCTCCCCACATCACTCGACCTGCTCCCTCTCCCTTCTCCTTCCACTCCTCTGCCTTTTATCCCTTTCTGTGAGCTGCTCTTCATGCCTTCTCTTAGCTTCCCTGCAGATAGTCCTGGCACAGAACCCTCTGTTAATGTCCGACACTTGTATTGTGTGTTTAGGAGACCTTGGCGAAAGCGCCAGCGATCCTCTTGCCGTCTCCGCCGAGGCCGCGCCAAGACTTGATGTTCAAGTAAATGGCAGGTCGACCGACACCTCCGTCAAGGCAGATGGTGTGGATGGCAGTGAGGATTCTGGTCAGATCGCCCAGTTGCTCCCCTGTGGTCATATCTTACATAACAATTGTCTGAAGCCCTGGGTTGAACGAGCGAACAGTTGTCCAATATGCCGCCGCAGCTTCAACGTTGTGGAGCTCAGTGACCGAATCGGAGGTATGTTTCTCAGTCACTACCTACCCCCCGCCCCTCCCCGGCCTTCAATTTTATGTATTTTATTGTGCAGTTGAATGATTATATATACTAATTGAATGGCTTATTTGTCACAGGTCCCGTACTCTCCTCCTATGCTGTGCAGGACCGCGTTCAAGTTGCGGATGTCGATCCTTCGATGGTGATAGAGTACATCGAGGAAGACGATCTTGCCGGATTCTCACCTTGTCTTATTTGCGGAGATTCTGATAACGAAGAGTTTCTCCTTCTATGTGATGGGTGCGATGCCCCCTCGCATACGTACTGCCTCGGGCTTGATACTGTCCCGTCTGGGCCTTGGTACTGTTCAAGATGCGAGACCCAACGTGCTCGGGCGCTGTCCCCCGACAGTGCGGACAGGTCATCGCGCGCTCAGGACCGGCGCGGTCGCCGTACGAGGGCACAACAGCGGCAGCTACAGAGCCGTAGTCAGATGAACTCCCTTCACTGGGCTCGGGTATGGCAGTCCGTTTGGGATCACCTTAACCTGGACTTGGATTTTCCGTTTGATGATGATAGGGCTGCCGAGCGTGCCCGGCAGCAACAACGACGGGAAGAAGCCAATCAGCGAGAATTTCGAGCTTGGCAGCGTCGTTTTGAAGTTGCAGAGCGACAAGGAGGTAGTAACCGCTTCAGGGATACGGCTGCCTTACTCGATATTGAGGCTCCGCGACCATCGCGGCCACGTGTACCGAGGGAGCCAACACCTGAGCCTGAGTCTTTGGAAGAGATGAGGGCGTGGAATGCTTTTGAAAGGGCTCGTGAGATCGAGAATGATCCTAGTGCGGCCCGGAAAAGAAAGGAACCGACAATGTCTCCCTCTCCAGAACCCACCGAGCCTGAACGGAAGCTAAAGCGTCCACGAACCCGCAGAGCTGAAGACTTAGCAGCCTTGGCTACACAGAATGGCGAGTCTTCCAGGGCTGCTGGTGTCCAGGCTTCCGCTCGAATCAACGCGGAAACCTCAAGCGAACCAAGCTTCCTTCAGTCTCTGTTGAAAGAAGTCGAGGACGCTTCAAACGACACTACTTCTCATGGGAATTCTGCCCAAGTTTCGGTTGCAGCAACTGACCATGCTACTCCTGGGCCTTCTTCCCCATCAATTTCGCCCGTGCCATCTAACCACTCCTCACCCCGCCTATCCTCCACGACACCCCCACCTCACCCAAGGAGTAGGCCGATATCCCCACTACAGCTCGTGACGCCCACTCATCCCTCGTCGCCACCGTTTTCGCCCGATGTCTCTCCAACCCTCTCTACAGAAATTACACCGTCACAGGGGTTCTCAGACAACACCCGACGCCGTATTCCAAGGGCAGCATATCGCTCGAATTTATTGAGGGCGAACGACAAATCTCCGAGCCGGCCCAATCTATCCTTAGCGGTCAAGACTGATATACAGAAACTAGTCAGTACAGCCTTGAAGCCGTACTATCGTTCAAAGACTGTGTCAAAGGACGAGTACACCGAAATCAATCGGAATATATCCCGAATGCTATATGAACAAGTGGGCGACGTTGAAACCATTGGAGCTGATGCGAAGACCGACTTGGAGACTACTGCGAAGGAGCAGGTTACCAAGGCTATCGATGCCTTGAAACAGAGACATAAGATGGAGGACAACGACCCTGTTGATGATAGTTCTTGATCCCTAATTCTGGACAGAATTTAGCATTTCCCGGCGTTTACAGCGATATCATGGTTCTACTGAAATGAGAGCATCCGTTCGGCGTTCGAGCATGATCTTTAGCGAGCTTACACATGTAGGATGCGTTTGGATACCCAGGAAATGGGAGTCACTGGTTTTGGACTTCACACGTGGCGGGTATACATTTATAGCAACATCTTTTATTCTTTTATGTCTTATAATAGGCGCCAACACTATCATTGCTAGCGACACATAGCAGCTATACATGAATAAAGAACCGGAGCTGGTTTTCCAATGATTGCAGTCTTTAAAAAGTAAAGGACACACATAAGTAGAGCTCCATAAAGATGACAGTAGCAACCATGGTCGACTTCTTCCAGACCAGAGAAGCTTTGATGTACTGGTACCACACACTACCTCTGGCACCGGCCGCAGCGCTTCGGGTAATTTTAGTCCTTATCACACCGCCATTATCGCCGGGCACTCGTCACAGGCCAAGTTGTCAATCAGAGTCTTAACTGGCTGCTTCTATCAATAAATCCAAGTAATATGGACAAGGATGGGACATATGCAGCAGAGTAGAGCCTATGCCATACCCAGAACCTCAAATCACCTTTAGTATGACGCGTCACGGTCTTCTGCCCGTAACAACACCTACTAAGAATAACAATACCAATAACCCTAGTTTTACTACTAGTCCTCTGCATGTTTCAGGCGTCCAAGCAAGTCACCAAGGTAAATTACCTCCATTTATATCATTCTACTTAGATAATGTCTAGTGTTTCTGATACAATTTGGATATAAAAAAGCCCCCCTTTCTCCACTCTCCTTCGTAATTTGTTAGTCTTCAAGATGGAATGAAACTATGCTAGTCCGCATTTGTGACTAAGTTGTCTTGAAGGTTCCTGTGGTGAGATTAGTGTCGTGCTGTGTACGGAGTACTGTAGCTAGGGTCCAGTGCCGCTTTTCTGAACTTATCATCTGGGAGTGTTCTTTCATGTTGAAACTCTTACTGGACCGGGCGTACTCCGAGTTTAATCCAGGGATTCTCTCTGACATTTTCTCGTATAATTTACTGTCGCTCAATAGTCAGGAGCCGAAATAAACTATTACCCCTCGAGTAGTTCAATGATTATGATGCAGATAGAATCTGCGTGGTTTCAGAGATATTAGTACATACATACGGGAGTAGATCCGTACTACGATTAGTATCAACAAGAATATATAGTTTGCGGGCTAGACTAACCGTGAAGACCGGAAATACCCCGTAACAATAGTGAGCCCCATTTCATTTCGATATTGAATTCTGGAATTCTACCATCGCAGATCAAGTAGATGGAATATTCGAAATCCAATCTCTAGTAATAAAAAAAGTTCCTATCCTATGCCATCCCAATGGTCATGCATAGGGTTATGTACGAAAGTGGCTTCGAGAAATGTAGCACAGATACAGCGATATGTTTGAGACATAACTAAATACGAAAGAGGGAGGATATTCTGCATAGGTACTTATACAATGCAAACCCAGGGCTGTCACTTTTTTCAAACCTGAGGCAGCGGCTTAGCCATAACACCTAACACCACACACAACGGTGATGCAGCACGCCATTGGAACATATCAGATATAATTTTTCCTGAGTTAAGCAGATCGGCAGCTCGGCGCCAACATGACTCGATCTAAAACTCCCATAGGTTGATAAGCCAACACAGATGACTAAAAGAAATGTGAAAGTTCCTACACCGTATGTCGTTGGCTGGTTTTGCGGTATGAGTGCATCTGATGCGCGAGCACGTGTCGGACGTCGGACATCAAACAATGTATAACGCGAGATGAAACTGAGACATACTAATAGGATCACGATATATCAACAAGAAGAGGTCAACGGAGGAGACATACCCTTAACCCACATTAACTCCGGACGGGGATAAGTGGGTGGTTTAACTCCAAGAAACAAATCAAAAGAACTCCAGAGTCCAGAGTGACCGGGGTCGGGGTCCTCCATGCAGCGAGCTGACCAATTGACAAAAAAAGGCATACAACAACGGTCTTTATCGCGTATCTAATATGGATTTCGGATAATCGGAAGTGAAAGCAGAGCATCTGCCGAAAGTGGACATAGACGAAGTTAAGCCATCGGGAAGGGTGGGGACGGGGACCCAATGGTGGGCGTGGAAGCGCCATGGAAGTCGGCCACAGTGAAGGGCCGAAAGGGCGAGGGGCGAAAGCGCTAAGCATTTTCCAGTTCCCGCCAGACCTCGTGGTTCTTGTGTCATTGTTCATGGCTATCAGCTCATGCCCTTACTCCATTCGTTAAAGTCCGACAGCTTTTACCGGCCATGGAATCTTCCTCATGTGTTCATTATGACAAATCCGCTGACATCAGGGCATATACTCCGTACCCTCGTATTCATCAGATTTCAGTTCATAGGTTCATAACTTGTACATATCTGATGTATGTAGATAGGGGTCGGCATCGGGGTATCGGACTCGGACTTAGCAAATACGTAGACCAGACATCTATCATGGTGGAGCACGTACGTGCGCTGGGCAGCTTAGCAGCCATGGCTCCTCCTCTCATAGCGCTCCGTTTATCTGATGTATCGTCACTAGGGTGCAAATTTCTTTTCCTATAGGCCCACCTCCGTGTAGCAGAAAATGCTTTATTATAAGAGAAGACCCCCTCCCATGCGCCTGAATCAGCCAGGCAGTAGGCCATAGACCTTATTCACCTTACTTTATTTACCCACTTGCAAGGCTTTATCACTGCTATTCAAAGCCTGTTGTTTGCTATACCTATATCGAGTGATATTGGAGTTTGCGCCTTAACAATATCCCGCGCTTTCCATCAAAATGAGCGCCACCAATCGAGATGGTGCAACGCAGCATGATTTACAAAGCTCAGCTCGTCTAGACAAAGAAAATGAGGGACCGATGCAGTCTTCTGACATCACCTTGCGGTCAGAGTCCTCCTCTTCGATCGGTGAAGACCCCGAAAAGGATGCTGGGGGTACTCGGAACACAGATCTGGACATGCTGGAGAGATCGATGTCAACACCACATTCAAGAAAGGGACACGAAGAGAAGGCACCGGAGAAGGACCCGAATCTGGTAGAATGGGACGGCCCAGATGATCCAGAGAACCCCCAGAACATGCCAAAATGGAGAAAATGGGTTCTAACCATGACTCTGTCCTCCTTGACAATGTGGATCACTTTCGCCAGCAGTGTGTTCTCAACGGCAACCTTGGTGACAGCTAAGGAGTACAACGTTTCAACCGAAGTTATGACTCTAGCGACTAGTTTGGTGGTGTTCGGATTCGCAGTTGGGCCTTTGATGTGGTCGCCTCTCTCAGAATTATATGGACGGAGAATCCCATTGTTTTCTGGCTATGCCATCTTCGCGATTTTCCAAATACCGGTTGCAGTGGCACAGAATGTTGAGACAATTATGCTGTGCCGTTTTCTCATGGGGGTGTTTGGTTGCTCTCCTCTGGCTGTGGTGGGTGGCGCAATGGCCGATTTCTGGGACCCTGTGGATCGTGCCGTGGCCATTGCTTGTTTCTCGGCTGCAACTTTTGTTGGACCTGTTATCGGTAAGTCTTCCTTCTGTCTTCCGGTAGTGTTTGCTTTGCGATGTGGTAGCAAGGCTGACAGGTCTCATTAGGACCTATTGTGGGTGGTTTCATTACAGAATCGCATCTTGGCTGGCGGTGGACAGCTTGGATCACTTTGATAGCCTCTGCTTCGTTCGGTACCTTTGCGCTGTTAACCGTCCCCGAAACCTATGGCCCAGTCATTCTTCAGAAGCGTGCTGCTCGCCTGCGGCGGGAGACTGGTAACTGGGCTTTACATTCGTTCCTGGACGAGCATCGCCCAACAGCATCAGAAATCGTCACAAAATATCTTCTGCGCCCGCTCCAAATGCTTTTCCTCGAACCGATCCTGTTAGCTATGACGATCTACCTGGCTTTTATCTACGGTATTTTGTATCTGTTCTTCGAGGCCTACCCGGTCTCCTTCCAAGAAGTTCGAGGTTGGACGAATGGGGGTGTGGCAGGGCTACCATTCCTTGGTATTATGATTGGAGTTCTTTGCGGTGTCGCCTTGATCATCTGGCAGACGAAGACACGCTTTGCACGCAAACTGGAGAAACATGGCAGGGTTGTGCCCGAAGAGCGCCTGGTTCCCATGATGATTGCTTCTGTTCTATTGCCAGCTGGTCTCTTCTGGTTCGGATGGACCTCGGATCCCAGTATCTCATGGGTGCCCCAGGTAATTGCAGGTGTCCCCATCGGGATGGGTATCCTGGTTATCTTCATGCAGGGTCTTAACTACATCATCGACGTGTACATGATGTTTGCCAACTCAGCTATCGCCGCCAACACTCTCGTTCGGAGTGGCCTGGGCGGTGCTTTCCCCCTCTTTGCCGTGCAGATGTACCATAGATTGGGCGTAGACTGGGCGTCCAGTCTACTTGGATTCCTCACGGTTGCTATGATACCCATTCCGGTTGTCTTTTTCTTTTACGGCGCGAAGATTCGTGCCATGAGCAAGTTTTCGCCGAAGTTCTGAATCGTGCGTTGCCAGACTTAGACAAAATCATCTTCCTCTTTCTCGTGGGAGCAAAGGAGAACAAAACAATTGCATATCCCAGGCTTGATGTGCATATAGTAATTTTTCATCACCTAGGCGTTATAGTGTGGCATATAAACGATAATGTTTATTTTTTAAAAAGTGTTGCTTGTATGCATGCATAGCGACTGTACTCACGAATGTTGTTAATGTTTACTTTTCATCTCTCATTGTGATATACTGTGTATTCAGCAAAAGTGATTCAGAGTCTCAATATCAGCCATCGGTGTAAATGGTCGAGTAATTCAACTATGAAACATGATCTATTTCGGTAAGGAGCTTCATGAAGTACTTGGGTGGTCCGCCAGGTGACGTCGGACAAGTAAAGGCCGAGGTTTAGCTTCTGTCTCAGATAAGACGAGGGACTCGGTACACCAACTTCTGAGGATTAGGGAAAGACTCAAAAACTAGTCGAACTCATGAGATCATACGAGCCGGTGGAGTTTGTAACCAGAAGAGAAAGAAAAAAATAGGGCAAAAAGAGAAGACTGACGCGACGCGTCTTGGGTGAAGGCGGTCAAAAAAAGCCGCCCGTCAATCAATCGTCCTCGGGGGTTTGACTTGACTTGCTTGCTGCTTGTCCAACCACCACCTCCTCCTCCGCCTATCATCGTCCTCTTCCGTTCTAGCTTGGGAATTCCTCATTTGTGGACAGTGTGCTCTCTTCCCGCATCTTACTCTCCTCCCCTTATCTTATTGCCTGTCCCTCCACCCTCTCCTCATTCCCGACTTAGCGCATGGTGCGCTGAAGCTTACACCTTCACCGGCTTCCCCGCGCTGCTTCCACGATGCCTGCGCGCACTCGTCAAGGCCCCTCCGCTGCGGCGGAGGTCGTGGAATCAGAAGAGACACCTGGCGGCCTGCGCCGCCTCAGATTCAATGAACCACTTTCATGGCGCGTTGGGCGATCGGCTATTCCCATTGTGGATCTGCTGCAGCGCCTGCAGACGCTCGCGCAAGAGCTCCGCAAGCTGGAACAGGAGGAGGTGGAAAAGGATTCTCTCCAGAAAGTCTCTCAGGAGCTAGCAACAGCTCAGCTTCTCGCACATAAGGACAAGGGTGTAAGAGCCTGGACGGCCTGTTGCATTGTCGACGTTTTGCGCCTCTGCGCCCCCGACGCGCCCTTCACCGGCAATCAACTTAAGGTACGCTGCCGCGGCATTGGCTATTCTTGCGAAGACCAGTCTACTCAATTGAGCCATGCTGAATGCTAACTATGCTCTGAATTACGAAGGATATTTTTACCTGCATCGTGACCTCCATTATCCCCGCATTGGGGGATCCCTCTAACACGTATAATGCTCAGCATATCTATGTGTTGAACTCACTAGCGGAAGTGAAGAGTATCGTTTTAATGACAGACCTCGACCATCCGGACGCTTTAATTATTCCCTTATTTACTACTTGCTTTGACATTGTCTCTGGTTCTTCCAAAGGCTCCACAGGCGAGGACATAGCGAAGAATGTTGAATTCGACATGACCCGCCTGCTTGTAACGGTGATTGATGAGACGCCAGTACTTGCTGCGGATGTTGTGGATGTTATCGTCGCCCAATTCCTGCGTATCGACCCACGTGCTTTGGAGAACCCTAGCAGGAGAGGGAAGAAGGCCGATGCTCCGCTCGATGCCAAACAGGGAACGCTGCTTCTGAAGGACTACCCCCCTGCATATAACATGGCGAAAGCAATTTGCCAAGCCTGCCCGGAGAGGATGACTAGTCATATTAGCCAGTATTTCAATAATGTCATCATTGACGCCTCTGCGACCGGAGCGAACGGTCCGTCTAAGAATTCTCATCGCCGACCCAACCTTGATGATTCAGACGAAGAAGGGGAGGATATCAAAGAGTTGAGCAAGGCACACCGTCTGATCCGGGAACTTTGGAGGGCCTGTCCCGAGGTGTTGCAGAATGTGGTCCCCCAACTGGAGGCAGAACTGTCCGCGGAATCTGTGTCTTTGCGCCTGCTAGCTACGCAGACAATTGGTGACCTCACGGCTGGAATTGGAGTTGCCGGGCCACCCCCGCCTCCGCCAATGGATCCTGCAGCCTATCCGCCTGTGACCTTGTCAGACTATTCGCAGATAGTCCCCCAGCCCAACGTTCTTATACAGCCATTCTCTCCCAAGCCATTCTCGCAGGCGCATAGCTCCACCTACGAGGGCTTTCTGAGCCGACGATTGGACAAGTCCGCCTCAGTAAGGGCTGCATGGGCCACCGTGGTTGGTCGGATATTGCTAACGTCGGCCGGTGGCTCTGGCCTGGCCGAAAGTGAGGAGCAGATGCTCATCAAAAACCTAGCGTCTATGCTTCGAGATGCAGATGAGAAAGTTCGAGTAGCAGCAGTCGACGCGGTGGGTACATTTGGTCTGTCTCACATTGTTCACAAGCTAGGAGCCAGTGGCGGCTTTTCATCCCACGATTCTATACTTTTTATCTTGGCGGAGCGTGTCAAAGACCGAAAGCCACAGGTCCGGGAACATGCCATGAAAACCCTGGGCCGGATGTGGGCAGTTGCGGCAGGTGAGATTGAACAAGATAACGAGCAAGTAGTATCCTTGCTCAAAGATGGGCCATCAAAGATCTTCGATGCCTTTTACACAAATGACATGGATATCCATGTGCTGATTGATCGCGTTTTGTTTGATATCCTTCTTCCGCTTAGCTACCCACCGATAAAGCCTAAATTATCGCGCAGTAGCTCAACGCAATCTCAAAAACTGAAAGACTCACAGACTTCAGAGGGTGAAAATGAGACAGACGTTGACAAGATACGCGTCCGTCGCATCTTAACCCTAATTAGGGGATTGGACGACAAGGCAAAGAAGGTTTTCTTTGCAATGCAGGCCAGGCAAATTCAGATGAGGACAGCTGTTACAGTCTACCTTCAGGCCTGCGAGGAGTATAATGTAAGTGCCTAGCTATTTGTATAGGTGATCAGATATTGACATCAAGTGAACACAGGGTGGTGTGATGGAAAAAGACGACGAACGCATCACAGCTCAAATCAATCGAGTGATTGATACATTGTCAAAGCTCTTTCCTGACGCGTCAAGAGCTTCCGCAGATCTTTGGAAATTTGCCAAAGTACATGACCGGCGCAGCTACCAGTTGATTCGCTTTGCAATGGCTGCGGTCAGCGATTACCGAACGGTCATTAAGGCCATCAGGGAGCTCGCACGCCGATTGCAAAGCTCTAACAACTCTCCTTTACTCGAGACTTTAACCCCCCTTTTGTACCGCTGTAGTTCCCTTGTTTTCAACCGGAGCCACATTCCAGCAATTATAAGTCTTTCGCGGACAGATGAGAATGGATTGGCGAGTCCAGCACATGAGATGTTGCGGGAGATCTCATCTCGGAATCCTGAGGTACTAGAGGCTCAGGTTCAAGAGATGTGCAAGGATCTTGAATCGCAAGCACCATCGGCCAAAACGAGTAAGGACACTGGAACCGAAGAGATTCTCAAAGCTTGCTCTGGGTTTGCAAAGAAGCTCCCGGCGAAGCTGCCCAAAGAGCGCAAGTTTTTCCAGGCCCTTGTCAATTATGCGTTGTATAGTCCATCTCCTCGAGCTGCCAAGCATGCTGTCTCAATCCTCATGGCCACCGCAGATCGCAAAGAGATGTACGCTAAGGACTTGGTCCAGAAGTGCGTTTCTAAGTGGGAGTATGGAACAGATCGGTTCCTCACCAAGTTAGCTACGCTATCTCAGCTGAACCTCTTAGCCCCAAGGGAGGCAGACGAGGAGAGTGATGCCATTGTCTCGATAGCAGTCAATAAAGTCCTATTGACAAATCGGTCCCCGAAACCGGAAGCCGGGTATATATGGTCAGACGCCGTGGATGACGAAACCGCTGCCAAAGAATGGGCTCTCAGAATTATTGTCAACCGCTTACGCGCCAAGGAAGGCTCTGACGACGAAAACGATTTCCGTGCTCATGCCGAACCTGTTTATAGTACTCTTAACAAACTTGTGGTGGGTGAGGGCGAGCTGTCAAAGAAAAAGGACACACCAGCAGGGCAAAAGTCACGACTACGTCTTCTGGCCGCTAAGTCAATACTCAAATTATGTGCATCCCACAGCATCTGTGACCATCTGCTTGCACCTCAAGACTTCAATGCGCTTGCTCTAGTCGCCCAAGATCGCCTTGCGCCTGTAAGGATTGGGTTTATTAATGAACTCAAGAAGAAACTGGTACCAAACTCACGCTTGAGCCACCGTTGGTATATCATCACATTCCTGCTCGCGTTTGAACCAAATGCTAGTTTGAAGGACAGCACTCTTACCTGGTTGCGATCCCGCGCGACCTTCTTCTCTCAAAGTGGTGGCAAGAAGAAGGATCCAGTTATGGAATCCATCTTTTCGCGCCTGCTGTCACTACTAGCTTATCATCCCGACTACCCCCCGCAAGACTTAGATGAGGAGGTGAAGGCTCGCGATCTGACCGACTTTGGCCGCTACATTCTTTTCTATCTATTAGCGATAGCTAATGAACATAATCTCTCGCTCATTTTCCATATCGCCCAGCGTGTCAAGCAGACACGTGACGGTATCACCAAGTCCGATGAAATCACGACACGTCTACACACACTTTCGGATCTGGCTCAATCTACCATTCGCCGATTCGCCGATATCTACTCACAGCAGCGCAGATTCGGCGGCGGTGCTGGTGGCACTAATATCCTGCAGACGTACCCTGGCAAGATGGGTCTTCCCAGTTCAATATTTGCCCCAATGAGCAGCCACCGCGAAGCCCAGGAAGTAGCCGAGAAAAACTTCCTCTCGGAAGACGTGGATGACCTGCTGGATCGGCTTGTGCGGTCTGTGATGAGGTCAAAGGGCGGGTCCCAAGGCCAAGCCGCGAAGAAGAGAAAACCTGAGCCCACCGACACGACCGGTGAAGCTGGAACAACAACTAAGAAAGTAAAGAAAGTTAGGGAGAAGGTTACACGGCCCCGGAAGTCGTCCGGCGCAACATCAAGGACACCAAAGCGGAAGAACAAGGACGAAGATGGCTGGTCATCAGATGAGGGAGCCGCAAAGACCAGCACTGCTACTGCCCGCAGACGCAGCAGCAGAGGTACTTCGCGTAGAGTCAGTTATGCAGATCACGATAGTGACGAAGATGACGTCGAAATGGACGACTGGGATCAAGATAAAGATGAAGCCGAAGCTGAAGAAGAGGAAGAGGACGACAACGAAGAAAATGAGAACAACCACGCAAACAACAACCACGTCCAGGACTCAGAGGACGACGGTAGCGACCTATCATCGCCTCCACCATCACTACCTCCATCATCCCCACCACCAAGCGCCAAAAAAGCACGTGCCGAAAAGGCGACAACCCTGCCATCCCGACGCTCCTCTCGACGAGGATAAAAGCGGACACAGTTAGCAAGGTGGATCTCTATCAAGCTTCATGCATCATCATTATCCCTTTCGTCCCCCGTCACATCTCATCAGGCCTGCTAGCCTGTCTGTTTGCGTAACCTGTGTGATTCCTCGAACCAATCAAAACTCCCACTTCATTTGTCCATGTTAACCATTCCTTGACGGGATGCTTTTTCGTGCCTGCTGTGCTACGCTATGCTGGTTTATGTTATTTCTGTTTTCTCATCAATGAACGAGTCCGTCACTGAGTGTCAGTTATTTTATCCGTTGAGTTGAGTCGAATTGAAATGTATACCCATTTCCTACGTTGTCTTTGCCTTTTCCTCTTGTCTTTCTAAAATTGATAGGTTAACGCCCGTTCCAAATGTCACTTTTTCTGCGTGTTTGCTCTTGCTCTTTATCCGGTCTGGTTTAGCTGCATTCGTATCTTTTGTATGTATGTACCTGGTTGCTCGAATAAATGTACAGCGCGAGTTGAGGCCATGGTAACACATAATATTAGTCTCCCAATACTAATAGGTAGATATATGACTAGGACTTGAATGTCATCATCAGGTGACATGCATTATTTATTTGTATTGAATGAATAATAGGTCAGGTCCCATGAACAATGAAGATAGAGAGCACCGTATTATGACTTTAAAGCCCCGGTCTCGAACAACGCTGTATTTACGCCGACCATGACGATGGAGAAAAAGATAAGCACCGGATCCAAGCTCACCAGAGTATCACACATAATTTCAGGACGGGAAAAAAAGATATGGCCTCAAGTCCAATCGCTCAAACCATATACATAAAGCCGCGGATTCTGTTTCCAGTGGTACGCACACATGAAGAGGGGGAAAAAAGTTCTTTGAAAAGTATACATTGATGCAGAAAAGAAAAGAGAGAGAAAGTTGCGGAAGATATAAAAAGATGAAAGCGCTTCATCATTGAGCTCATGACTAAGGTGCATTGTTGGCCCCTGCACCGCCGGTCCTGGCGATTCTCTCTTCAACACGCTCTTTGTGTTGTCGGTTTCGAAGGTGGACCTCGAAATTCTCAACTGTTGTGCCTGGCCCGGGGGTATACAGTTTGCCCGGGCAGTCATGGCACCGGATGCGTGGGAGGTATTGGTATTTTAGTTTGTGGCCTGACTCGGTATTGGTATTGGCTACTGGTAGCATTGTCTCTGTATCGACAGCTGTGTAGCGCATTACGCCTTCAAATGAGTCATTTGGATACGAGCGTTTTAATCGCGCGAGTCCCGCCGCAAGCCAATTTGGAGGCGGGGGCTAAGAGAAGTTTAAGTCAGCAGGGAACCGTGATTGATACACCCACCATAGCCGGATAAGCCGGTCCACTTGAGGCGAATCAACAAAAGAATTGTCATGAGTTATATATCACTCACCCCTGGGACACCCGGCTGAGGGGGGTGGGTTGCATCTATGGCTCCAATTTGTTGCGCGGGGACGGTCCGTTGCGTGGGTGTACCGACACCTGGAACTCTGGCTTGAGGCTGGATGTGTGACGGTGGAGCCATGTTGCTTGGGGTGGGAGTGCTAATTTGAGGCGTGCCTTGATGTGACGGTGGCTGAGGGGCTGGAGTCGCTGAGAGACTCGGTATTGACTGTGGTCCGTGGGTAAGAAGCTGACGGAACTTCTCACGAGGGATCTTAAGCTTCACAATTAGTTTTTCTGGCTCTTCGATGCTCTCTTCGCGATAGTCCCGTCTCCTAGCAGATGCTCTTCCCTCGTGGTGAGGCTCCGGAGTGGCAGACTGACCAAGGTTCGCACGCAGAGCAGCGTGAGCAGCACTGGCAGCCCCTCGCATGCCTCTTGTGCGCGCAGTGCCTTGGGCCAGATGAGGACCGATAGCGGGGGAGCCTGTAATTGAAGATTCGTCGCTGTCTGATTCATCAGAATCGTCACCAGTGTCCCGCAACCCGACAGCAGCGCGCCTGGCACGGCTCGACCCAGATCGCTTGAAGACGTTACTTTCATCAATAGATGCGGCCGAATTAGGAATGACGGAGGATACAATCATTGTGCGGATAGTCCTTTGACGGTCTTTCAGGTCGGGTAGGGCGGGTCCACCGCGACGGTTAACGGAGCGCTTCTGCCTCCGTTGATCTCGGGATATGGAAACTTCTGTGCGTTCTAATTCTGCTTCGTTCAATTCATATAGATAAGGTGTAAATTCCTTGGCTGCCTGGAATGGCCTGAAGGATGACGCGAGGGGGGTAGGGAGGAAAGCGGACTTAAGATCGGGATCATCGATAGGACGTCCGTCAAACGGATGAGAAAGGATGTAGAGTGATTTCGTGAAAAGCTGCGATTGTTCGCGAATGGAGTGCGCAATTGCTGTTGTGAATTCCCCCGACAGGGAAAGGTCATCCGTCATACGCGCAGCGAATTCTTCGGGGGAGTTGGAGGGGTCGTTAATATCCCATTCAAACTGGTCAATCAGAGTATGCTGGCCAATGGTGATATTCAGCTTAACAAGGATGCGCATCTCATCGTTCTTGTAAGCACTGTATGGGAGATGAGGGTCGAGAGGCTCTTCTTCCATATATATTTGAGGGTAGTAATCGCAGATCTGCTCTTGGATGCTTTGTGAAACCATCCGCACGAGGGGGGCGCAAGATTCAAGAGGGAGGCCCAGGTCCTCCACTAGTTTCTCGGCGAATAGATCGGGAGATACCACCCGATCATGAAGGTTCCAGGTGAACGTATCTCGGATCTTGATCTTCTCCCAGTCGATGTCTAGTCGAATGGGCACAAGGTCTTCGATTTGTTCACTTTGCGTCTTCAAATCTTTCCGCGAAACCCGTAGCTCCCTAGTCCTCCGGTTCCCTGGTCGCCGCCGGTTGGAGGGATATAATAGCTGGGGATGCTGGCCTCGGAGATCCGTACGAGCATTCCCAAACCCCTCGTAGCCGACACCATACAGCGCGGCCGGGTTCATATGATTCTCCCGTCGTAGAGTCAGATAGAAGTCTCGTTCGGCACGTTTCTGGTTTAGTATCTCTTGATTCTGATTGTGGTACGCCGTCAAAGCAGAATGTTGGAACTCCCGGTTCACATACTGTTCCGCTAGGATCTTATCTTTTGGGGTTTCACGTACACGCACGGCTAGCCCTTCAGCTGACGAGGAAGGATGAATGGCGGAGCCGCCACGTGATCGTTTTTTGCTTGCTGCTGAGCCATTGGCACTGTTTGACTGGGAGCCGGTAGATGGATTGCCATTAGACGCGTCGTGACTGGAGCCAGCGGGAGTTACAGACACGCCCGAGGCCGCGAGAACGGCTTTCGCATTGTGCTTTCCTTCCGCGATCGCATTTGATCCGTTCGGTCCCTGTTCCGATCCCGAAGCAGCTTCGCCATTGTGATTTCCAGCTGCCATTGGTGGAACGGAGCCATTCTGAACCATGTCCGGCTGGATGTCGGTGGGTAGTTGCCCCGATTGAGAAAGCTCCGGGGACGGCATGATCAAATATTGGCTCGATCTGGAGTCGCGATTATCGTCCCAAAGGAAACAGGACGCGTTACTTGTACAAAAGGTTCACCCTTCGAGATGGCGCTCAACAAACGAGGATGGCAACCGAGTGGATAATGAGTCGGTTACGGTAGCATGCTTAGACGGGAACCTGAGACAGACCGCGTTCAGGTTAGCAAAATTTGGGATTGCCGCACATTGATGTCTTATCGCAATGGGGACGCGACCAACGCAGTGGAGGATGCGATCCATCATGAGATAAAGTAGTGAAGATATGCCGCAAGCCCGCCACGCCGTTGCCGTCATGTCACCTGGATGGAGGTAGACCTGGCACCAAGGTTGGCAGAGCCGCGGTGTAAGAATGGAGAAAGGGACGACAACGTGGAAGGTAGACAGACATACCAGAACCAACGGGGAGAGATAAAGGGAAAGGAAAAAGGACGAATCAAAGGAGGATAACACTAACCACGGAGGATAATCAAAGCAATAATGAAAAGACCGGCGGAAAGCCCGAGGCAGGAGGAAGGTTCCAGGGCCAGCGCAGGACTGAGGCACAGCACAAGCAAGCAGTGGATGGATCTGCCGGTATGGGTCTTTCTTTGGGCTTTGCGAGAGAGAACCCGGAAGAGAACGGCTAAATCAGCTGATGGCGCGCCCCCAGTTAAAGGTAAGGTCCAGATCTCGATCGTTCGCGTCCTATTTCTTCGGAGATCTCACTTTCTGTCCCTTTAAGATTTGGTTCAGTATATCTCTAGTGTCCCCGGTGCGTGGGGTCTGACGTGACAATGCTCCAATTTCGTGAGAGGTGGTAAAAAAAAAGGGGAGAAAAGAACAGCAGAAATTGAGAGAGAGGAGGGAGGAAAAGGGAGCGCCGAGCGGACTGAACAGCCGTTACAAGTCCTGTCCGTTCATCGGCAGAGGGGAAGACGCTCGGAGAGGGAGCTGGGCATGAGCCAGCAGCGCCAGTAAAAACCATCCTGATTAGAGCTTTAGAGCATCCCTTTTGGGATCTTCTTGAAGCTATCACCATCCATCTTTTCAAAAGCTTTTCACCCATCTGGCAGCATCAAAACGTTCTTTACAGTTACTGTATTGACTCTGTAAAACACTCTCGGTCGCGTTTCACGTTTCCACTAACTATTCCTAGTTAGGAATCCATGTGATGTAAGCTACACCTAATCTAGTTATAGTATCTTACACTAAGGTCCTTGGCCGTAACGGGATTGTTTCACGGTGGATTCAATTTTCTGTATGGGTACGGTACTGATCTTTCTCCATAATTACATCAGTTGCATCGGAACCCCAGGAAAAGTAACCATGTAACCATCTATTTATTCATAAGTTATCAATGGTAGCCTCTCCTTTGGATCGCGCTGACCATGGGTTTGCGGGGATCCATCGTTCTCGTCTTGCTGCATAATCTCATATCGACAACAACCGCTCGATGGTCTGAGTTAAAGACACCATCGTCGAATCGATTGGCCAACACGGAGTACCCCTCAACCTTCCATGGCTGGCCTCCATTGTTAAGCACCTCCATAGGCCTTGGTCCCAAAAGGACGTAATCGATACGAGAAGGGTCTTCTTTCTCGTAGCCGAAACCCGTCCAGGTCAAATGGTTACCGTAGTGTTCCACCGGATCGACCGCTTTTGCCGCGTCAATCAGAGTAGATTCATTCCCTGTTAATACCGAGTAGGCCTCTTGTGTCTCCTCGCTGTTCAAGTCACCTGTCAGGAACACTGCAGAAATGACATCTTTGTGCTCTCCACTCTCGTACTCATCAATCTTCCGAAGGATGATGTGGGCTGCTTCAAAGCGAGACCGGGATCCTTGGTCGTCCAAATGGGTGTTCATCGCCAGAATAGTCTGTCGACTTGTATGGTGTGTGAAAACACCAATAGTAACGATGCGGATGGATGCTGCATCCCAGCTTTTTGAGGGGACATGCGGCGTTTCAGACAACCAGACTGTTTCCCAATGTCGGAGCTGCCAGACCGACGGTCGGTAGAAGATGGGTGAGTATTCGCCAGCTTCATGGCCATCATCTCGCCCGACCCCGATATACGCCCAGGCATCTTCTCCTGCTTCAGCGGAGGCTGCGGAGTGTTCACGGTTCAGTCCGGAGTGTATGTCGATGAGCTGGTCATGAAGAACCTCTTGTAGGCAGATGAAAGCGTCTTGATTGCGGGTGTTATACAGCAGCTGATTTAGGAGGGGCTGCCTGCGCTCTTCCCATGGTTTCTCTCCCTTAAATGGCGACTTCGTGGCATAACGAATATTATTCGTCAAGATGCGTAAAGGAAGATCTGTAGAAGACCTCATTTGTGAAATGGTTCACCAGCCGAAGATTGACCACGGATCAATCGATGAAAGTAATGGGTTGCTATCTCCACTAGAACCGAGAACCTTGTTGCCCGCGCTTGTTAGAAGTACAATATCTGGGTGAGATATAGGGAGTAGCGATGTTATAGGACTGATGGAATGAGGAGAAGGTTGGGTCAACCGGTGTTGTGATTGGAGGAGAGGTCTTTCTCCTCTTCTGGGCAGCAGCTCCCCTCATTCATTGATCCTGTGGCGCCAAATGTTCAGACGAGCGAGAGACAAATAGCAACTATTATCATCGGTTATGTGATACTATGATGATATGGTTTTAGCAAGAACGTGCTTCAAGATCTAATATATCATAATTCCTGTCTACACTATCTGACGAGTTAGTGCTCTCTTGAGCAATACGGAACAGTCCGTATAGGTTGTTCAAGAAATACTTACGGTATAGCAAGCCATTCCTGTTGAGACACGGCTGTGGTAGACTTAATCACAGAGAAAATAAGAATTATGCTCTATAGACATTAATCTCCAATATCCTTTCATTATATTTCCATTGATGTGGGTCCGGCCTTGATCTACAGGGCCTGAAGGATTTCTGCACAGTCTGCTTTAGGCCTCTTGCAATAAACATAATTTCCGTGAACCGCATTGATGATCATAATCGCTTTGAAAATAATAGTCTCCTAGGATATACCCTCCTTAACAGATACTACCAAATGAGGCTGGTGTAGACTCTGTGCTACTTGTTGCACTAGTCCCCACCACAAGCATTTGAAAGCGACATAGGACACGACGATTTGACTAGCAAAAGGAGAACAAAGAAAGGAACAAAAAATAGAGGAAAAGAGAACGCAAGAGAAGAATGGGACAAAAGGTCCCTGGCTGTTCCAATCCACCCACAATGTGCCCTAGCGCTGTTCAACAACCCACTCTGTGCTAGTACGCACCTCAATTGCTACAGAGGATGGGGTTGCTGGAAGTCCATTGGCGTTTTCAGTATATGTCCTTCCTGAGCTGATGTGTCCTTTGTCGAACCTTACGTGAATGACTGGAAAATCTTATGATGAATGATGTGCTCGATCAAAGATCGTAGCATGGGTGCGCTGGCCACAATAATAGCAACTGCCCACTCGATCGTTGTCCAGATGAATACCATTTTGCCTGTCTGAACGATGGTTGTGAAGTCGACAGTCAGCATAGTAATCGTACGAAAAATAGTGATAACAATCGTTTTATAAGTTGTTAGCTCCTACATAAGAGGCCAGGAATAGAGGGAAACACATACACAACTCCTAAAGCAAAAATCCCAAGAATTCCTAACTTCTGTAATGGCGTTATGCGTAGTCTCAAAACCATGGGAACCGGCGTCAGAATAATCAGAACATCTGTGATCTTGTCTAGCATGCCGACTGCCGTATACGTAGCATTTGGATTAACGCAGTGACCTGCTGGACTCTTAAAGACCCAGTGGTAGTTGAGCGGCCGGCAATTCAGAAGCCCAATAAGAATCGTCATGAGACTCCAGCTTGCGCAAAGCGCCAGGTTGATCCACGTTGCGATTCGGAAGGCAGGTGATGATACGCCGAAAATTCGACGCAGGACGACCACGATGATGCACTTGACCAAGCCTATACCAATCGCGTACGCAATTTGATGGTAGTAGAAGCACTTGAAGGAGTCAGCGTATAAAATTTTCGCTCCTAATCTCTCTTTGTCGCCAACCTTGATTGTGAAAGCCAGTCGCCATAGTTCTATCTCTTCTAAGGGGTGCCCAATCTTCCCGATAACCAAGGCTAAAACCAGCATGTCTCAGCAGCGCTACGAGTCAAATGGTTTAGGAATAAGGCTCCCAACATACTCACGTAAGTCACCGCACCATAAGAGTAATAGAAAACCTGACCGGCATACATCAGCAGCTGAATTTACGGCTCAACTGAAGTGCCCACAGCATACCAAAGATGCAAGCACCATATAAACAGAGGTCGTCAGAGACTGGCGTAAGATTCTCGACATTATATACATCCGAAAGGCCATGGTCAATGAAGCAACGAGGAGCCATACAGTCAATGTGATGGCTGCTTCTATGCAAGCCTTGGAGAGGGGACCCATTTGGTTAATCTCCGAATCTCTAACAAAGCCCATGAAAGCGGTTGTGATGTGTTAGATTCTGCGTGAAACAAGCGGAATACCATGTTTATATCTTGTGTAAGAACAGAAGATAGTAGCACCACTGTCCAGGAGAACCCTAAAAACAATGGGAGAAGTCACACATGATTGAGATATATTAGTATAGTTCTGATGCTAACCTAGATTGTTTCTCTTGTCTCAAAACAAGCACTATCTTGAGGGATCGACATGTTGCCTGTTATATTGGAGGTCCTTGACTGTCGTTTTGAGTTCTAAATCTAAATGGACTTAGCTACTGGGTCACGCAGATGAACCGGAAAAAATCGTGCTGACTGATAGTATAGTAAATGTGCACATATATACATACATGCAAGTTTCTAAGCAGTGAATGATTACTTTCCTGTATACCACTAGCACTGAGATGGAGCCAAGGTGCACAAAGTCCCTGGTCTCGTACATTGTAGTTTAATCACTCCATTAACATGTATAGATTCGACCGTCACTCATACCGTTCTAGCCATCTTTGTATGAGGGATTATTAGCACGGTGAACATGACGACAGGAGGAAGACTTTTAGTCAAGTTAGTTGTCTTAAAAGTACGTCGCTAAACTCCACCGATAATCATAGTTGGTTTGTCATATCAGTAGAGCTCGCTGCTTAATCCCACGGCCATCACCGTCGATCTGTGTTGCCCGCAGAAGTAGTTATGTGTCCCGCGCTCATCCCCACCTCGTGTTGCACACAGAAAGGCCAGTGCATTAGTTATTTATCTATGCCCTGGCCAGACTTTTACTAGTACGATATTTACAAAGCTCTGAGCCTGGCCTGTCACGACCAGTATCCACCGGTGGTGAAATTGACAGTTACTCAGCTCACATGTGTGTATTTAACTATGCACATATGCCTTATCATGCCATGAGGCTGACCAATGAATACCGGTTTTGGTGGTTATGGAACTGAAAACCATGGCATCTACTGGAAGGGGAGATTGAAAATGCACATCGTTGCTGCGGGGCAAGGCCCAATCTGATCGTCAAGTGAAGTGGTTGGTAGGCATTTTTGTCGTAAAGCCTAGAAAGTAGTGAGCCATCAGAGTTATTACTGGTATTCACAGCTTTCAACAACCGGCACACTCGCTTTTGAAACGCTTGACCTAGACTTCCTCTCAGTCAATAGTTAACGAGTGGTTGAAGATTGGAGAAAGACTATGCAGTTGGAAGAACAGTTTCCCAGTTTTTCACATGTTACTGATCTCCTTCCCTTATGGATGATTGAGCACTTTTATCTCGATATGCGTGCTCTGCTGAATGTTTATTCGGTGTATGAATACCCTTGAACGAGGGGCCAAAATACCGTCTCGTGTAGAACATAGAGGAATCCGGGAACAAGCTCAAATCTAAAGTCGACACCTTCTAACCATATGATGAACGGAAAAGTCTTCGACCGACGAGACTTCACAATTCTTCCAAATTATTGGCAGAAGATCATTACCTTCTCACGAGAAGAGCATGGCCCGGTTGCGACAGGAGGGCGAGAACGAAGCTTTATTCAAGTGATATTCGTTCATCCTGCCTCATTTCGTGAAACAATACGATCAACGGCCCTAGGAATGTCTAGATTGCGCTTATAACTTGGATAAGCTTGATCCATGACGAATGGCCGATCCCTGCTAGCCTCTAGGGCATGCTGCTGATAATACCCATCGTGTGCATGCACAAGCTGACCCATAACTAGGTCCATGTTCGTATGCTACCCGTTGATATACTGTACCGTGATAAATGATGAGCCACTAGTATCCGAGGTCGAGCGCTGGTTTGACGCCTCTCGGTGTGCAATCCGGTGCTTCATCCCATTTAGCAAAGGAGCCCACATGTAAGGTAGGTGACCATTTCCGGAACCCGTTTTACCTACCTAATTAATCTCTTCAAATCCTGCACATTCGCATACGCCAAGCTGTATCTAGCTCTGCCCACAATCCTTCGTCGATTTGACCTCCTATCATGAACGGGGCGTCAACCACGTCCGTGACTCTTTTCTTGGCAAACCGGACCTATTGTCATTAAGTCCAAACTTTCAGGGCTAGGATTACTGACGTTGATGGGAGACTGTCTGGCGTGGGATGATCAGCACAGTGAAAAGCTGTATACAATTCCACATGGTCAAAGTCCGAAGACGTCAGCACGTTGATCCTCGAAAATCAATAACTTTCTATGACTAGTCAAGTGTAGATAAGTGAGTATCGTAATCTCCAGTGTCGTTATTGTCTCCATACCCGTCGTGGCTTAACCAATTCGAAATTGGAGATGCTGCAAGTATCGAATTAGAGTTCGATGCAAGGATTCCTTTCAATTGTAAGGAGGTCTTGCAGATGGTATGACCTTTCAGGATCGCGCCGTGGCTATAATGCACTCCTATTATAGTCCCGCATTCTTTAAGATTATCTCGAGAGTACGGGCGTATTGCGGAGTCTTGGTAAGGGATCCTTCGCCCTGCGGCCCATGCCCTTCTCGGCTTACGGCAAGCTCAGCTAGTGATCCGTCCACGCGCACTCACCCGTTGGTTTTGGGTACGCACTTCGGCGTCTGTGACCACGACCCTTTCTCAACTCTTTTACAGTTTTGCTCGGCCCTTACCGACTCTTTCTGGGGATTAAGGATGAACGGAAAACCCAAATACATGCAGTTAGGTCTACTTACTTTGAAAAGCTACAATGAGACAATTTAGGTTCTCACTTGAATGGTTTTAGACAGATGTGCAAACACCATTATGGAATTTAACAGTCGCTTTCTGAGAAGAAAAGACATTTACTCACTGGACATCTGTCTGCAATGGGACTTCGCTGTCCTGAACGAATCAACCTAGCTCTCTTGGTCATAAAGCTACCTAGCACTTTGATAAATCTTGGCTGCAGTCACACCGGGTTAAAGTCTAAGCGAGGGAGACTGGCCGGACCCAGGCCCAACACTTTCAGGGGCTGTGCCAGCGTTGATCTCATGTTATTCTCGTGATCTATACTCCGTAGCGAGTAGACCTGGGTTCATATCAGTCCCTCGCTATGAAATCGACCGAAACCCGATTGAATAGTTCATGACACCCCGCATTTCCCCCACAAAGCCAGGAACGAGAATCCCAGTCGCTGGTCGTTCCAGATAGCGCCTCCTGTGACTGAGCACTGGTAGCCATTCCATTCGTGCAAGAATAAACTCCGACCCTTCGAGATCGTCAGTCCAATACGGATGCATGCGTGGAGGAGATGGATCAGACCACTATTACCAATATACATACTTAAGGCTCATGCGATAGCCGACAGCTAGCTGTCTTATTATGGATCTGGTCAGAACAGGTCTCTTCAATAGTCTGATATGCGCAATTGATAACAATGTTTCTTTCACGTGTGTTTTGTGTCCTTGCTGCGTTGGCATGTGTGTCTGCGGCTAGAGAAACTTGTGTCGTGCCAGCTGGAGGCTCCAACGCCACCGATGATGCCCCTGCGATTGTACATGCTTTTAAAAAATGTGGTCGTGGAGGAAAGGTAGTATTTAAGCCAACGACATACCATATCGGTTCTGTTATGAACATTACGTGGCTGGAGGATGTCGACATTGACCTTGGAGGAACACTGCTGGTATGTTTTCTCCCAGTCCTTATTCATCTCTAGTTGCATAAGTTTACGCTGGATTCTCTAGTGGGGTACGAATATTCAATACTGGTTGAATCACTCTTTACCAGTCGGGTATCAGAACCAATCCACTGCTTTCATTCTTGGAGGAAATAATGTTCGGATCGATGGCCATGGTATAGGAACGCTGGATGGCAACGGAGACACCTGGTATCAATGGATAAAAGAACAGCCCAATACCTCCAACTATCCCGGTCGACCACACGCTATCACATTCAACGGTCTCACAAATTCAGTGGTTCGGGGTCTCAGGTTCTTACGCAGCCAGATGTGGTAAGGTAGTCTTTGATCCCTCACCCAAAGTCTTGAACTAAGACTCCGGCAGGACAATGTCTATCATATATAGTCATCATGTTGAATTCGACAGCATACTCGTGAACAACACTGGAAATGTTGTCTCGAGCTGTAAGTGCCTTATTTTGGGCCTACACAAAAACCACATCACTAACCTGAACTAGCAAACACGGATGGAGCAGATACCATACGATCCTCCCATATCACATTCAACAACTGGACTGTGTACAATGGCGATGATAGTATCTCACTCAAGGGCAACAGCACGGACATCACCATCACAAACTCCAATCTCTACAATGGTTTGGGAATTGCATTGGGTAGCATCGGACAGTACAAGGATCAGTTCGAAACCATCGAGAGGCTCAAAGTGAGCAATGTCAACTTTCACAGTACCCTTCATGCGGTAGGTAAACCCCACAAGACATGTATCGATTCCTTTTATTGACGAGCATCTATGATGAATAGATATATGTCAAAACATGGACGGCTGATCAGAACGGCTATCCACCTAATGGTGGCGGAGGTGGCCTCGGATGTAAGTTTGCATTTAGAGAACACACTTACACACACTATATACTCTCAAACAGGAAAGCTAATTGCATCAATTATGTAGACATCTCCGATGTTACGGCCAAAGACCTTAAAGCTACGTCTCTTCGTGGGGCTGCGTTTGCTATCTCGCAGTGTACTCGTTTCAGCGGTGCCCCTGGGGAAGGCAATTGCACAAACTCGGAGTTCCAGGTCCGTGATATCTCGGTACTCAACCTGAGCGGTACAACAGAATCCAATCGAGTCGCAAATCTCCAGTGCAGTGCCGTTGCGCCATGTACTGATATTGCGCTCTCTGGTATCAATCTGGAACTGAAAAATGGAACGGCGGCTTCAGAATATCTATGTGGAAATGTGGAGAATCAGAAGGGCTTTGAATGTACAGGCGCGGTCTGTGAAGGAGGAAGTGCAACGGGAGAGTGTTGAAGCCGATTAACGTTACAGTAGGAGGCAGACATGTATCCAGGCCGAAGAATGAAAGAATAAGAATTAGCATTGGGTTGTCACTACATTACATTAGGAAAATCCGGAGCATCGCGCAATTTCGGGGAGTGCTCGGTGAAAGCTCGACCGAGGCACTGACGTACTAATACCACAAGCACCTTAACTATCATTTTTAAAAACTTTCCTGCTTTTAGTAAGTAGAAATAGCTAATTTCCACTCTCTGAAATAAGACTGTGGTTAACGGTATAAGGTATGTACACATCTAGTAGCTATAAGGGCAGAGTTATGTTAAACCTGCTAATATGAAAGGGCTACTACCCACTGTCACTGACCACTCCGTGCACGCACCCTCTCAGCTAGTACGGAGTACGTCAAAAAGTGGCACTGTGTTTAGGCTAAGCTCGGAATCGCCATATTTTCTGGAAATCTTCCAAGCCGTAGGAATAAGTGGATGGCATTACAACATCGGTGCGATATCATCGCCACCTTGCAACGATCGACTCCCATTAACCCTTTGAATCCTTTAATGGTTCCGTGTCTCACCTCACCAACTAGCGTGCCAGAACTCCGCCCTCGTGATCTTCATTATATCGCCATTGGCCAGCAATCAGTAAGCTCCATGTCTCGTTCTAATATAGCTTATGGGTCATTGGGTATAGCATTTTTCCCACGTGGTTCGTCGTGTATACTCACCTTGTTCATGATCTACGGAAGCCGTTGATCTGCGTCGGCTTTCCTTGGATATCTATCACGCCATTAGTATCACTCTCATGCAGCTAGATCTTGACCACGCAAAGATCTTCCCTTGGATCTCATCATGCAAGCTGAGACTTGTCTCACTGTTATACAGTTCTTGGAGCTCACCCTGCATGCCCAAATTGTTATTGATCAGCAACTACGTCTGCTGGATAGCGCTAAAGTATTAGTGGCTCCTTCTTATCATATCTCTATCCTGTTCACCCTGCCTAGGCAACGGTGTCATGCATACGGCCATAAGGGGTCATTTGGGAAGATTGATGGTTTGTAAATCCGTTCGGATTGGCTATGCTGTTTTCGTAGATTGGTATTAGTACTTCAGAGCTCCTAGACTTGCCCGTTCTGATACTTAGTACTTGGAAAGTGTGAATCCTTCACAAGAATCCCTGACTGGGGAAACACCCTAGTTTCCATTTCTCAACTCAATTCCTGAATTAACAAGGTATTCAGGCCCTTATTCTCCTTAGTATAGCCAGAAGCCACCAGGGTATCCAGCATCTCCAGCGTAGATGGAGACTAGATAAATAGGAGAAATACGCCCAGCGCATGACAGGGAGTGGACAGTACAATCACACCTTTCATCGTTCTCCTATTTAGTTGAAACTGACCACATCCCTCTGGGAAACATGGAGACACATATCAATACTCACTCTCAGCTGATCAAGCGTCTCAGGGCACAGCCTGTCTCTGTTCCGAACCTACTACCCATTTTCTCATCTTGGCCTGGTGCTGTTAATCCTCACTGGAGGGCCTTGGTTCCTGTGATGAATGCAAGAATTGACAGGTATAGTGCTCGATTCCATCGATCATCACATACTGTTTTGATACTTCTTCATACTACGTCATACATCTCTGCTTCGTTCTATGGGCCATTTTTTTCTTTCGTTTATATTTTTGAAAACGTTCAATACTAATTTTCAAAAAGCCTATTCCCAGAGCCAGCGAAGGCTACAAAGCTTAAGAGGTGTGACTTTGCTCATCTTGCCTCGACCCGGTGGCCCCTGGCTGGCTTCAATGAACTATATATTCTCGCCTTCTTATCCCTTTGGCTCGTCACCTGGGATGACCAAATTGATGACACAAAACGTTCCCTGAGCAACGACTTTGAAGCTGCTGAGCAGTATCGCCGTGAAACTCTTTACTTTGTGGCTCAGTGCCTTGACCTGGATATCACTGAAGGCTTACCTCGTAGTTACAATGACTCTATTTTTGTGCCTGACGACCCTATTGTCCAAAGTTTTGATGTGATTGGCGAAGCGCTTCGTGACGCATATACTTATGGTTCGTTGCTGCTTTTGCCTATTACTTCGTTCTTCTGTCTGAATCTGAAATGACTCTAACCTCCTTGGTCTTCAGAGCAACGGCACAGATTTCTTAGGGAGATGTCTCTTTTCATGGTAACGTCGCATATGGAGCAGAAAGCAAAACTCGAAGGACACATTCCTAGTCTCGAGGAATACTGGAGAGTGCGAATGGGCACCAGCGCAGTTGGTGTGATTTGTGCTGTTAATGAGTGAGTACATATTGATGTTTTAAGTTCATGACTGACACCGCGGCTGCCCGATAAAGATATAGTCTTCGGTCAGTAATACCCTGTGCTATCATGGAGGATCACGATATGAGAACAATGTGGAATGAGGTGAACGTTATCGCTTCAATGTAAGCAATTTTCTCGTCAAGAAAGAATGCCCCAGTCATAGTCAAAGCTGCATACTTACATTCATTTCTCCATTGAAGAGTCAATGACATTTACTCCTTGAAAAAAGAAATGGTACGTCTAATGATTGACTAGCTCGTCGGTTAACCAGCCCTAATGATGAATTCAGGCTCAGGATACCATCTATAGCCTTATCCCTATCCTATGCATGTCGCTAGGGAGCCCACAAGCAGCTATAGACAATGCAATCCGGTCGCTCATCCAATCTGTGGGTCGGTTCAATATAGCGGCCAACCAATTGATGGATGGGATCGAAGAAGAGGATAGATTCTCACTATCTCTAGGAGTCAAGAGAGATGTGGAGGATTTTATTCGTAGTTGCCAGTTCAACTGTACGGGCTGCTTGTACTGGACGTAAGTGGCGACCCTGTCTTCTACAGCACTATCAGCTCTGACTCCAATCGTTTCAGTCTTCGTACAAATAGGTACGGTGTTCGGTATGCTCCGCGGAGCTCCGACGGTGGCGTTGTTTTGCATTTATGAAGCGCTTAGCTGTGCTGGATATAGTTTTGAAGTTACTGCAGCAGGAACTCAGATGTAATGTATTTTTTTTTTCTTGAGCAAATGTGTAAAGATAGGACACCATTCTTCATTTGTTTATAATATATACTGCTGGGAAGAGCTATCTGACGACTATACAGTCACTGATACAAAGAGAAAAAAAGAAAAACAAAGGTCCTAGCCGGATTCGAACCGGCGTTACCGGAAGCTTCGATCTTCCTACACATATACAGGACATGTATATTGTTCATCAAAATCCGGTGGGATAACCACTACCCCATAGGACCGTTGGGTGGCGAGAAGTGGACATTAAGCCAAATTTGAAAGTAATAGCTCTGTGTTCATTTAAATCAGTTTGTTATTAGATTATATCCCTCTTCTAAGTAAAAAAGATGAGTAAAATGGGAACTGAGCTCTCGAACTTGAGCTCGGATGGAAAGGGTTCGAAATTGCATTAAGTGACCATTTGGTGATGTCATACAAGGAGCTTCATTTCTGCTCCGCGGGCTGTGCCTTACTTAAGATCCAATGAATGATACCCACACATTTACCCTTCATATCATAGGGCATTGTGTGTAGTCAAAGAGTACCTGAATCTTGAAGATATCCTATAACTGCCTAAGCTGAATAGGACAGAAAAGACCGGCTAGTAGCTTTCGACTGGAAAAGAAAAGACCATCTAAAGCTTCGAGAAATTGCGAAAAAACTTGCTAGTAGCAAAGAAAGGATGAGAACATTGCGGCAGGCGGTCTCGTGACGTTCTGGTAATACCAATACAAAGCCCTACTTGCAGTGAAATCATTCTGCAAAAACCCCACCCGCGCGGACAAAAAATCCAAGAAAAAGACCCCGCTGACACCTCGTAATGTGTACTGCTACGTAAGGAAAGGAAGGACTCCTCTTTACTAGTAAATACTTGACTCCATTTGAGTTCTCCAGCTCCGTTTCAGCCCATTTTTCCTTCTTCTCCTTGTGAGCTCCCAACGTCCGCCAGATTAGTGCCTCCTTGATCGTTATCGACTCCTCGCACCACAGCGAGGATCATTTATACTATACACAATGGCTGACACCCAGGCCCAGCAGCCTGCCGAGGTTGGTAAGTGTTCACTCTGAGTACCCCTCCTCTTTCTGCCGATTAAAAAAAAGGCTCCGTCGTTTTGTGGGTTTCCTTCCCGCGTGCTTCATTGTCATGGCGTGGGTTCGGTTGGCGGCACGTTTAGCAGCTCGAAAGCTGTAGAGGAACACGGGAGCTTAATGGATAACTTATTTCCTCTTTCTACGGGCGCTTCTACTGCTATTTGATGTACCCTCTGGAGCGCTGTGTCATAACTAATCAAAATCTCGAACCAATCTCAGACTACACCCTCAACAACCCCGACACCTTGACCAAGTACAAGACTGCTGCCACTATCTCACACAAGGTCCTCGACGCCGTCGCAGGTGCGTAGTTTCCGGGCTTACATACCGTGGCGAGCCCGCCGTCTCCATGGTCTAGATTCATATTCTAATCCGGTTCTTTAGCCCTGTGTGTGGAGGGAGCCAAGATCGTTGAGATCTGCCAGAAGGGTGACGAGCTTCTCGAAGAGGAAATCGCTAAGGTCTACAAGGGCAAGAAGATCACCAAGGGTGCGTTACCATCGTAGTCCATGTTACCGCTAGTTAAAAGCCCAATGCGCATGACATTAACAAGTCGTTCTCGGAAAAGGTGTCGGTCACCCCACGACTGTCTCTCCCAGCTCCCATGTGACCCCATACACTCCCTTGGTTTCCGATGCCCAGGAGGCCGAGACTACCTTGAAGGCCGGTGAAATCGCTAAGATTCAGCTCGGTGCCCAGATCGATGGCTTCGGAACCATTGTTTGCGACCAGGTTGTTGTCGGCCAGGACGAGGTGACCGGCCGCGAGGCTGACCTCATTACCGCGACTCACTATGCCAACGAGCTCTTGCTCCGTCTCATGGTGCCCCCTGGCCTTCTGGCTACCGGTACCGAGGAGGAGAAGAAGAAGGCTGCCGCCGAGAGGGCTCCTACTCAGGCCCAGATCTCCCAGCTGATCGAGAAGGTTGCTAAGGCCTACGACTGCAACGTGGTTGAGAACACCACCAGCTGGCTCTTCGAGCGCAACGAGATCGAGGCCGAGAAGAAGATCATTCTCTCCCCCGGCACCGGTGTGAAGGGTGAGGGTGTCCCCGACGTTGGTGAGGTTTGGGGTGTTGAGATTGGTCTCTCCCTTGGCTCCGGAAAGGTCAAGACTCTGCCCCTCCGTTCTACCCTCCACCGCCGTACCACTACCACCTACGGCCTCAAGCGTCCCAGCTCGAGACAGACTCTCTCGGAGATCGTCAAGAAGTTCGGCCAGTTCCCCTTCAGCTTGCGCCAGCTAGATGATGAGAAGGCCGCTAAGGTTGGTGTCGTCGAGTGTGTCCGTGGTGGTGTCCTGAGACAGTACGAGCCTGCCGGTGATGCTGACAACGCCCCTGTCTCCCGCCTCTTGACTACCATTGGTATGTTCATCTATAATCTGGCATCAGAGGAACCTCCAGAGCCTTTCCTCCCATAGTCCTGCTTTCTTTTGACTGACCGATATGTAGCTATCACCAAGAATGGTATCACTAAGCTCACTGCTCCCGCCGCACCTGATTTCACCAAGGTCAAGTCTGATAAGAAGATCGAGGATGAGGAAATCCTCAAGATCCTTGAGCGTCCTCTGTCCAAGTCGACTGGCTCCAAGAAGAACAAGAACAACAAGAAGAAGGCCGCCAAGAAGGCCGACTCTGGCGACAAGGAGTAAATAAGTCGTTTGACTCGGTCAACTTTGGCATATCTAGTGAATCGTTGGATAGGCAGATGGAATTGCTCCAGGCCATGGTTGGAACACCTTTCGGAGTGCTCCAGGATGTTGATGAATCATGTCAATCAAATCCCTTTATCCACGCTGGAGAGACGCGAATTTGTTCCACGAGCACATGGAGCGAGAGGCATAGGAGGATAGGAGAAGCCATATAAGATATCCTGTCTTTTACCACGGTGCCCTCTTGAAATCCCTTGGCACGTAATTAGTTGAAAAACGCGAAAGTTGTGTATGAGGTGAATATAAAAAGAGAATTATGAATTTCTGCTTACGGTTCTTATTGAACTCGATGTCTGCCTAGTTTGCATTTTTGTCTTTCCTGTAGCCCGGATAGTCTCGAGGTTACTGTTATGATACTGTCCACCTGAAGGACCAGCTCTACTAACTGCAGGTTATTTAATCCATACTATCGCTCAGTGAAGTCGGACACGCAGCCCGGGATTCCCCGGCAACCAACATATCGGTCCCATAGCTACGTCTTACTGACAGCGTTGAAGTCTGGGCATTCTTACGCTGGAAAAGAGCCAGGAGCAAGATTTTCTCTTGGAGAATCCTCAGTCTGATCTTTTCTCTTATTCGTTCTACTCTCTACAACGATGTATCGTGAAGCATTGACCACACTCATGGAACCCATTCAGTTTCGGCAATGACCACTTTTCTTTGTCACCGTCAGGGTAAAAGCCATTACTTCCCCCTTTCCCTTGTTCGCTACCTTTGGCTTCCTGTCTGACAGTGATTGATATGTGCAGGTAATATTCCATCCTGAAGACTATAGCAGACAAATAAGGCAGCTACCCGGAGTTTCCATGGCCAAAGGTTAATGTGGTTCCATGAACGGGATTAAATTGAACCTATTTTCTCTTGTCTGGTCAGATGAATACGCATCTCCATCTTTGAAACGTGTTGGACTTGAGTTGACTGTGGTGCATTGTGGTGGTCATTTGGCGCTGTCATTTAGTGGTGTGGGCCAGAAAAGCAAGGCTGGTTGTTCCGTTTCCAATCCTGATTCCTCTTCCAATCTTCCTTCCATCAATCTCACCCCTTCCAGTCCCCTCGTCCTTATCTTCCTTCTCAAAACCTCGCAGTTGGAGATTTCATATTTCTAGCCTGGAGCTAGCATATTTGTGCATGTAAAGAAACCCTGAGCCCATTATTTGTGGTTCTGGCGCTGCAGCGTTATTCTCCTTCCCTGCGAGTAGCTCACCTCACACCCTTTCGTCCTATGAAAACCATACTCACTACAAATCTCCTGTTCACCTCTTCCCTGCTCTCGCTCTCAGTTATTTGAGCTAAAGTGATTCGTGGGTAGTGTATGCTTTGGTGTGTCCGTGGGGTAGGCTAGCATCTATCCACCTGTGCATGAAGGCCAACCCCTCCTATCTGTCATCTGTCTGCTTGATACTTGAAACAACACAGAAACCTCACTCATCGCGTCCGTCGCATTCGCGTGGCAGACATATTTGTGTTACATCTCCGGTTTCCCTGCTGTGAATTCTATTGTCCTGTTTGTCAACCCTGACTGTCTTCTGTTACTTCTCCTTTTGAATTCCCATTTCTCTTCTATCATCCAACGTCTGCTTTCACTCGGCGCTACTTCCATCTCACGCCTCTCTTCCTCTCTCAAGGAAATAGGACGACCTCAGCTCTTGTCGAAGATCTCATCCTTGCGTCTTCCACTTTTGGCCTCTCAACCAAGCCCTGCTAGGCGCTTTCTTTCCAGGTACAGCCAGTTCTTGCGTGTCTGGGTATCTCCGCAACAAGCAAAGACCGCACGTCGCCTTTCCTTGCATTTTGCCAGAGTTTCCCTTAGAGGTCTCTCACATCCTTGGTGAGTTCTTTTCTACATCTACATACCTGCCGGCGTCTACCCATTTGTTCGTCCGTTGTCAGGAGACCGCCGTACTGCTTTTTGGGGGTCCACTATGTACACAGCAACGAGTATCGGTGGTATTTGCATCAGAAAAGTTCTGGCTTACACACTTCCCTTGCTTGCCGTCGCTATTATGCACATGGTTGATTGCTCGCATCTAACAATATCTGCTTTTAATGCATCATCTATTAACCTATTCGAGACAAAGAACACGTCGTTTTCCTAAACAACACGACTTCCCACTACAAGGGCTTTACGAAAACCTTATAACCTGGTTTATAGGTTACTAGAGGCAAACCCTTTCATTTTAATAAATAAGTCTCAGTGGATCTACTGTCTCGTTATCTCCACGATCCCTGCGGCGAGTCAAAAAGACCTACTGGTAAGAAACCCTCAACTTGAGTTTCGTAAGAAAATTAAATGATTAAAATCCCAAAATGTGATGTGGCTAATTAATTCTGACTGGAAGCCTGCTAGTTTAAACGCGCAATTTTTTTGTGGTTGGTTGGCAGCCTCCGCGGCGTACCCCCTACGAGGCGTGATTTGGGAACTCGTCCTCGAAAACTCCCGTCGCTTCCAACTCCGCAATCTTCCTCCTTCCCATCAACCGGCAGACAGCGCGCGGGCTGCCCACGTCTCCCACCGGCACCGCAGGGCACTTTCGCTGTCTGCTTGCGGGTCCTATCTCTTAGTGAGTATTTATTCGTTTTTAAATAAACAAAATGACTTCCATGGTCCTTTGCGCTAACCCTGCGTACCCCAGGTGTTGCAACTTTTCGAGCCCTGGTTCTACAACGATGGCTCCGAATCTCCGCTCTTCGTCCCATGTCAGGTCGAACGACTCTCGTCCGTCAACACCGCTCCATGCGCCAGATGCCGCGAGTCCCGCTTCTTCTTTCACAGAATCTACGAGGCCTCGAAAGCAACGACGGACGGGCAGGCACAGCCGTGTAGCCACAGATCCTCCGCATGAAACACCATCTCAAGGTCAATCGCAACCAGGGCAGCTTGAGACTGGGATATCGGACACGGTCAGCGATTCACAATTGTTAGAGAAAGGTGCGGAATGGGTTGAGCCACCGGTGAGGGCTCCGGCACCGAGCTACAGAGACACGCCGTGGTCAGCTGTTTCGAGCGACAATAACCCAGTCCTTGCAACTATGCGTCCCTTAGGGACGATGCCATCTGCAGCAGACATGCGCAAAGCAGGATTAGGCCCTCTCAGGCCAAGTACACAGAATACCACTGCCAAGAAAGACCAGCGGTCAGTGCAGAACGGGGATAAAGAGATCAGCAAACCGCAAACACCGTTGACACCTGCTGAAGAATCGATACCTGAACCTGTCATACCAAAGGACAACACTGCGCAGGATGTGACTGCATTTACAACACTTCCTGTCCCTGATTCAACTGATGTTGATGTAGTGAAACTTCGCTCCGCAGTTGAGAACGCCCTCCATATGGCTTCCGAGACTGGTAATCGTCCAGTCATTCGTGGACTACTCCGCCTCTGGGAGACATGTGGCAAAGATTCTTTTGCTTTATCTGTTTTAGAGGGTGTCTGTGGAGCGAGTCCTGGGGCCCGTGAACAGTCAGTGTTCCAAACTGTGATGCGCACCGCCTGGAAAGAGGTACAGTCGGAGGAAAACACAGAAGTATTGCCTGCTGCGACGCCAGCTATGGGGCGTACGCGGTCTGCCAGTAGTGTGTCTTCATTGTCTTCTGCTAAGTCACTCGATGCCGAAACATTCGCCCCGGGGATGGGACCGGGACCGGCGAACGCTCGCTCTCGCGGTAGAGGAAAGCACTCCAAAACTACACAGAAGGCTATGGATAGCGAAGCTTCAGAACCCCCAAGTCGCCGCTCTGCGTTTCCATCTAGTGATAGTACTCTTCAACGAAGGCGTGCATTGGAAGAAAATCCCGAATTTTCGGCAGAAGCCGTCAAGGCCAAACGGACTCGCTTGCAAAGGTCTTTTCCGAAAATCACTGCTACTGAGAGTAGACTCCGTTCATCACTTGCTTCTGAACCCCCTTCTAGTATCACAACCCCTGCAGCCACTACGGCCAGCCGATCCCAGACCGCCGCCGAGGGAGCCGTTGACGACCAGAGGGAAAGATCAGAGAGTCCGGCAAGTAGCGATGCTGGAGACAACCGGCGCTTAACCCCTACAATGGCCACCAATAAGGAGAATGGCGAGGAGAACAATGATTTTTGCCGTGAATGCAACGGAAGTGGTCAGCTTTTATGCTGCGACGGATGTGTGAACTCATTCCACTTCTCCTGTCTCAACCCACCTCTGGATCCCGCGAACCCGCCAGAAGGGGATTGGTTCTGTCCAAGATGCTCCATTCTGAAACCTATGGGTACATTGCTTGTCGCTGTGGACAAGGTTTCGCATAAAGACTTCGCTCTGCCCTCTCGCTTGCGTAGCTATTTTGCTGGTGTGCAAACGGGCGATAAAGGACAATACGATGAGGTCTTACCCTTTCCCAGAATCAATCCTCGGAGCGGGAGGAATCGCTCTGGTCGGTATGATGATCCATTCCTGTTGAGAACGGTGGACGCGAAGGGCAAACTCATTCTCTGCCATGGCTGTGGCCGCACCACCAACGGTCGTCGGCCCATTATTCAATGCGATTTCTGTCCTCTCGCCTTCCATATGGACTGTATAGATCCTCCTCTAGCTATACCCCCCGCCCAGAAACCGGGGAGTGATCGCACATATCATAGCTGGATGTGCCCCGACCACAGTTGGCATGATAAGTTCTTCATTGTTCAAGACGAGGAGGGATATGATTTGGTGAAACGTATTCGCCGTCCGAAGAACCCTCGTTTGATAGACGTTGAAATACTTCCCGATGAAGAAGAAGACGAAAAGATAGAGGAGCAGGAAGAAGAGGGTATCATGTATCGTGTATCGGAGAAAGGAGTTAAGCTCGATTTTATCCAACGAGTCAAACGGTCAGTATATTTTCGGGTAATCTATCTAACTCCACTTCATCTAATAAAACTTGCAGGGAAAACGAAGAGCTTGCGATGAAGAAAGCTGTGGCTGACAAGTACTATGAGTATGTTCGTCAACGGCATGATGAGCTTACGTCCAAGGCCCACGCGTTTTATGCAGCCCAGAATCCAGAAGTGATAGAAGAGGACACCACTACTGCGATTCTCAACTCCCGTACCGCCGCTGAGCGAGAGGCCGCGGCAAATTTGATCACCTTTGCCCGGGGCAACAGTGCCGAAGTCGAGGATAGCAAGATCAGCCTCCTCATCGATCAGTTGAAAGCAAACGTGCCGCCGGACTTCATGCCTTCAGCTGAGAGTGAGATTGCATCACTTCGATCCTTACAACGATTGATTGAACTACGCATAACAGATCTAAGGACTCAGTCTGCTCCAACTGAATCTCCGGCCGCGAATTCCCCAGACGTTGAGCTTATGGACGCTCAACCTACCAACCCATCTGCCAGCACATAACCTAAGGTACCTATTGGTGACACCCGAGCTTTGTGCCCTGGGTTACATGAATATCACTCCTCATCCTCCTCTTATCTCCGAGCGCTTGTGGCTGTTCATCCGCCCATAATAAATGGGCAGTGACTTGGACAAGCCCCTCGGTTGGCGTACGGAAACCGTTTAATGTTGTGACGATCTTGTTGTTTCGGCATACTTCCGATATCCCATACTTCTCAATTTATAGTTCCTAGTGGTGGTCGTTTTGAGGCATACGCCGCAGACAACCAAAGTGGATACATATCCTTTTTGTACGATATTTTAGATTTCTATCTCGCATTATTTGGCAAGGCATGGAGGGTGGGACTTTTAGCATTCTCATTGGTGTGTTTTTCTTCTTTGTTTCCTTTGTAGAGCTTTTATATCGCAGAATTCTTTCAGACTGGTCAATGATAGTGATTCGCAGTCCTCAATCTTACAAACCCGAAAAAAAAAAACAAATTCTCCAAAAACAGTTAGGAATAAATCTAGATATACAACAACCCAAAAACCTACAACAAAACACAACAAGACTACATCGCGACTTCCAAACGAAAGTCTTTCTTCAAAGCTTGAACACGCCGGAATAGAAATGAGGAGCAGTACAAAGCCGATGCAAAGTTCGCGTTACTACATGACTTTCGTGGATTTGGGGTTCCACGCCCATGTCGGTGAAGGCGAGACATGAAGCTGAGGATAGTGGAACGAGAATTGCGAATCATCTATTGGGTTATTTCCAAGACTGATCTTGTGGGATGGTTGCTTTCTTTCAGAGGAATTTCTTGGGCATGTTTGCGCGGCGGCGCTTGTAGATGATGTAAGAGACTGCCAGGAAGACCTGGAAGGCGATGATGAGGAAGATGAAGAAGCCCATGCGTGGAGTAGAGGCGGTGATTGCTGTTCACGATGTTAGTGTCTAGCTTATGAACAGATGTTTGAGAAGGATAGACATACCGCTGAGGACAGAGCCCTGAAGGTGCTCGGTCAAGGTCTGGTGAGAAGAACGGAGGGTATCCTGGAGCTGATTGAAGCGGCTGTGGTAGTCCTTGCCTTCCAGGTCACGCTGGATGGTTTGCAGCATCTGCTCAATCTTCTGGAGGCGGGCATCGAGACCGGCGACTTGCTCCTTAGTTGCGAGTTTCTGCTGGAGCTCGAGATGGCGGTTCTCGTTCTGTTTGCCTTGGTTGCCGATTTCGCGGATGATGTTGCCCGTAGCCTTGTTGACAAGTTCGATGCGAGCAGCGAGGTCAACAAACTGGTCGGTCCTGGGCTGTTGCTGCGTTTGGGCCTGGGCAGCGACTGGTTGTTGTTGTTGCTGCTGCTGCTGCTGTGGTGGTTGTTGCTGCTGTTGGTTGTTTTGCTGCTGGGCTGGTGGGGCTGTGCCGGACTGAGCAGTCTGTAGGACAAACTTGAAGACCTCGAAAGAGTCGGGGTTCTCTGGTGTTGCGGCCGTCACACCGAAGGTGTTGCCAGCAGGAAGAGAGACCTTGTCCGTTGCGAAGCATAGTTTGTCATCGACAGTTACTTCAAGGTTGGCATTTGTGTGCTTGATACGAACAACGGAGGCCCGTCCCAGGTTGCGATAAGAGTAGTCGCAGTGTCCAAAAGCAAGGCTGTCTACACTTCTATGGCTCTTATAATCTGTTGTGCCATCGTTGAGGAACCCTCTAATGCTACCCCCCTAATATGATGTCAGTAATGGTATACGAGCCAGAATCATGAGACTCACTCTTCCGGCGTGCATATCAACGACGAGTGCGAATCCATCCCATTGGCCAACAGTGTAAATGCTAGAAGTGCCAATCTTGCTCTGACCATCTTTAGCATACCACAGTTGGAGGTTGCCCCCTCCTCTCTCAACTCCAGATGCTCGGAACTGGAATTCAGCCGACCATTCTGATTGGGAAACCCTGCGTTCATTGTTAGCGATTCCAAAGCATATAATGGGGGACTAATTTAAACTCACGGAGCTTGGGACCAAGCAAACCCTCTAGTGTTGCCAGGGTAAGGGGGAGTAAGAATTAGCTTGTTGGAGAGCTAGTGAAGTCAGAAACACTTTTCATCATTTGCTCTAGCAGTGGAACAGTGAAGACATACAACTTGGGGAGAATGTCCTTCTCCTCCAATTGTCCATCCCGGGATGGTGTCCCTGGTGGGTGATAGCCTAGGAAAGATGTCAGGATAATGGTACACAATGCATAGCAAAGGAAGTGGTCCATTACGTTTGACCATGACCGAAGCTAGAGCCTTCGATCACAGTTTGTGCCGCAGCGAGAGTAGCGAACAATGGTAAAGAAGCTGAGAACTTCATAGTGTCTATACAATCAATCACGTATCACTACTCGTTATGGAAGTGCCCTGTCGATCTATGGGAATGGCGGACAAAACGTTTTCAAATAATGCAAATAAAGAAAGCAAAAGAACAGAGAGCAAGAAAATATTGACCACTGGGTATCAAAAGCGTCACTGATCAGGAGCAGCTCTTCGATTCAATAGCGCGGAGACAACACGAGTAGTGGTCCACCCAACCACAATGGCGATCACGCAGTAGCGGATCTCTCTGACAATTGAGACGGTCGCCGGTGAAAAGTCGACCAAATGTTGAATGTTGAGATTGGAGAGAACGACAGAATGACGGACTCCTACGTCCGAAGCTAATTCCATGAAGATGCTGCAGCTACTTGAGCGCTAAATTGACCGGTATGACAAGCCGAAGGGACACACTGGCCTTTGTCGGTGGGTATCCGCGTGTCACGTGAACAGCTCCCCAGATTATCTAGAGGGTCCTCCGTTCCATGGGAATTCCTCCCCTGGAAGGAACATCAATGCTCCACGTTCATTATTTACCGTGCATTTGACAGCGCGCCATGCGCAAAAGCTCCAATGGCTGATCTATACCCTTCTCTGGCACAGTGCGCTATTGTCGCTACAGCCTTCAAGATTCTCCTTTTCCCCGCCTAGTATGTTGGTCCATTGGAAACCCAAAGAAGCATGTCTATGTCTGCCAGTCTTTACCTCGTGCTAACTCTTAGCTTTTGTTGTAGTAAATCGACTGACTTCGAGGTTCACCGCAACTGGCTCGCGATCACACATTCATTACCAGTCAAGGAGTGGTACTACGAGGTATGTCGCGAACGCCGCATGCGCTCCGATTCCTCTATACTGAAACCGCTCCCCGGTTAGAAAACATCGGAATGGACACTCGACTACCCCCCTTTTTTCGCAGCGTTCGAATGGCTATTGTCTCAAGTGGCGCAGTATGCGGACCCTGCGATGTTGACTGTCAAGAACCTTAATTATGATTCCTGGCAGACAATTTACTTTCAGCGAGCAACTGTTATTATTAGTGAACTCGTTCTCGTCTTCGCATTGAATCGGTACAGCTTCTGTTTGGCAGTTTACTAAGAAGGTGACTACAGAGACTAACGCTGTAATCCAGCTTCATCAAATCAGCGCCTCAGTCTAATAAGCACCTTGCGCATATCTCCAGCCTCTCAATTCTGTTGTCGCCCGGCCTTCTGATCATCGATCACATCCATTTCCAATACAATGGCTTCATGTACGGGGTTCTGATCCTGTCTATCGTGCTCGCACGAAAGCAGTCGACGCTCCTCTACAGCGGCATCACTTTTGCCATATTGCTCTGCATGAAACACATTCATCTCTATCTGTCGTTGGCCTACTTTGTCTACCTGCTGAGAACTTACTGCCTTGACCCTAAGTCGGTCTTTCGACCCAGATTTGGAAATATCTTCAAACTTGGTCTGGGTGTCATCAGTGTGTTTGCTGTAGCATTTGGTCCATTCATCTATTGGAATCAGTTGCTCCAACTGAAAGATCGGCTCTTCCCGTTCTCAAGAGGTCTGTGCCATGCCTACTGGGCGCCTAACATCTGGGCAATGTATTCCTTTGTGGACCGTGCCCTCATTCTACGTACGTACTAGCGCCTCGAGCATTCGTGTAGCATAGCTAATTCTGATAGTTGCCCCACGTCTGGGTCTTTCAATCAACGAGGAGGCCCTAACGAGTGTTACACGGGGTCTTGTCGGAGACACCTCGTTTGCTGTTCTTCCTGAGGTGACCAAGGAACACACTTTTGCGCTTACTTTTCTGTTTCAGCTGGTACGTGATTTCAATACTCTACATGACTCACCGATGCTTGTACTCATGGACATGTAGCTTCCGTTAATCAAATTATGGCGCAGCCCTGGCGATTGGGACGTATTTGTTGGCGCCATTACGCTTTGCGGATACGCTTCCTTCCTATTCGGCTGGCATGTTCATGAAAAGGCCGTCCTCCTGATCATAATACCTTTCAGCCTCATAGCCCTCAGAGACAGGCGGTACTTCAGCGCATTTAGATCTCTTGCGATAGCTGGACATGTCTCGCTATTCCCTTTGCTGTTTACTGCGGCCGAGTTTCCTATTAAGACCGTATACACGGTCTTTTGGCTGGTCCTGTTCCTGTTTGTATTTGAGCAGGTAGCACCAGTGCCCGAACGACCACGGATATTCCCGATTGTCGACCGCTTCTCCTTGCTATACCTAGCAGTGGCCATTCCACTGATTATCTACTGCTCACTTCTACACCAGTTGATATTTGGTCTAGAACGGTATGAGTTCTTACCTTTGATGTTCATGAGCAGCTATTCCGCCTTGGGCGTAGTAGGCAGTTGGATAGGTTTCATGGTCGTGTACTTTACCGCATAATAAGCAATTATATAGACTTAATATGAGCATACCTTCTTGATAAACCTGTGATACTAGGTATGGTTCGTAAGTATAAGACTACTGTGTGTTGTGTTTGGGTTACACCAAGAGTGCCGGAAATGACATTCTTTAAACGCCAACAATGATGTAATTTGCTAACGGCTCTTGGGATTATCGAATGTTTGGTCTGTTTGACTGCATCCACGTGCTTCGGAAGCGGACCCACTTGATCATCCAAATTTGCAAAGTTTATCAGCCTTCAGGCCCAAACAGGTTAGACTCAACTTTTAAAGGTGACCGATCCCATAGATGTGACACTGCAGGAAGTTACAGCAGTCTTGACATCAATAAGATGGCCCAGCCAACATAAACTATTGGTTCTATTGAATTAGTTAGTCCGTTAACTAGCACTATATATCTATCTATGTATTCCTATGGTTACTCTACCAGTCAGGAACTCTAGCGCTATCAATCCGAGTGGTTTATTTGCAATTGTCATGTTCCGATGTTGAAGTATATTTTCCGGTATCCGTCAAGTGATGGATCACAGCCACTTTGTATTCCCTGTCCAATTCTTTTTTTTATTCTTTCTGCTCGCTTTCCCAACGAAATAGTGGATAAGTGTAGCAGACAATGGAAAACAAATCTTAGTAATTTTACTCCTGTTTGCACCGCCTCCCTCTGTTTTCATTATAATGTTCCACTTGTACTTTACGCTCTTTTGACTTATTTATCTGATGCAGAACTACCAATATAAGCTAAGGTCAAATCCAGTAAACATACAACCTACCTAAGCAAGCCCTGCGAGTACTACTGGTGAGTTTTCCATGATATGTCATTTGCATATCGCTTGTATATATAGCATAACCTGGGTGAAAACGTAGCGTAGTAGTGGTACTTCTAATCAAATAATCCTGCTTAAATGCTACATTCGCCTGAGGTTTCTTGACTCTGCTTTAAATATCGAATCTATAGATGTAGCATTGATAGAAGAAGGTCTCCTTCAGGTTTACTGTAGTATCGTCTATTCGTAACCATAAAACCAGAAGGATGTTCTTTATAATGTAGGTTTGTGGAAAGTGCAGAGACAATACAGTCCCACTACTACACAAAGAAAGTAAGAAACACAGTTTGGCATGAGACTATTGTGTCTTATGAGCTATAAGCGAGTAGAATGCTGGAAATCTCTCGCATTCGTGCAAGCGTGGGAAACAGCTTTGCATGAGGAGAAACCAATGTAAAATTTCGTCATTGGGAGGTAGCGAGATCAACAACGTCATCAGGGATTATATAGAGATAAATATAGCAATTATAAAGCGTATATTAGGTACTATATATGGAGCATCAGCTTTGATGGTGAGGTAGGCTGAAAGCTTGCCACTTTAGGAAGGGCTGCTAATTGGCGAAGAAGTATGTTGAAATCGAGATAAAGGTAGGCTTTCCAAGAGACAAACCGAGAAGAAGCGATAAGTAGTAGGCATACTTGTGTGCATGGAAGATACTTGAGCAATATAAAAACGTGATTGTTGAGGTCATTGCGGGGAGTGCTGTATACATGGCGAGCCGAGTGTCCAATGTTAGATATCCCAGAAATCTTCAAACGCTCAGTAGCACTTGAACATCCGAATTATTAAAACACTAGTTACCTGAAAAGACGCATTTTTACGAAGCAGTGGTGTATATTTCACCAGGAGACGATTGATTGTGGACGTATAGTATATGTGGTGGCTATCCAGCATTAACCCTAGTAGTCCAACTTCTCTCCATAGAAATGGTCCAACGTCTCTGCTGATATTGAGGGACTACGGAGATATAGGCAGATTATAATGTATGAGCAAAATATCATAAAATTCTACAGAACATAACGAGCCGAACAAGTGCAAATACCAGTATAATTGGGGGATTGTGAGGTGGCAGAGAGGGTCAAGAAGCGATGGGGGGAGAGTCAGTGCTTGCACCCTCCCACGCTCCTTCAGCGTTACTCCCGATCGGGTATAGCCGTCCTTTGTCCGCCCGACATCTTGTTCGGCCAGTTCTCCTCCTCTCGTCCAATCATCGTCCGCCGTGCCTCGGCGGCCCTCCCACCACTTGCCGCAATGATCCTCATGGCCCGGTGGTTCTGCCGTTGCGGCGACCGCTTCTCCTTTCTCTTTCTCTGGAGATTCTTCATTTTCCTCTCTTCTTTCATACTATCTCCTCCTTGTCCTTCCTCACGCGACCTCCCACACGACACCTTGTTTTTGGATATCAACCAGTATTGCGGATCCACATTGCTGCCGAGCTCTCCTGCAGCTACACGATTTTCTGGATTTTTGTTCTCGTGTCGGGGCTACCATACTCCCGCGCACCCGTGTGCAGCGCGATTGGAGACGCGTTCGTTCAGTAAGTTCTCTTCACACGACTACCTCGTCTGATATTTGGCGATTTTGCTCGGGGTGGATCTACGAATATACTTGTATACCTCCGCTACATCTCCGGAGCTTCTCCGCGCAACACGTCCGCGCCTGCGTCCATGGCTCCATCACAGCCAATTCCATTCGTAGCACTGGCTACACTCCATTTGCCTTACCTCTTTGTTCTGCCATGCGCCCTTGGTTTGCGCTGTTGTTACCACGAACTAACAGTCTTTTTCTAATTATATAGATCGTCTATGTTCAACGATATTAGCAATAATCTATGCTAAATTGGCGCATTTCTTTCATTCCCTAGAGGACCATGGTACGTAGAAAGCTTACACGGCTATGGGTAGCCCGCCGAATATGCTGGAAGAAGACACAAATATAGCGAACGAGGCCGGCTGCTTACATTATTCTAGGTGCTGTTCAAGCGGAAGCCCGTCCAATACCTCCCCCGTCCCGTTATCGAAGATGACAGCTCCGAGGCATGTGCATTCAACAAAGGCAATTAAGGCACATTTGCTTACAACGGTTTTATAGGTCTGGGTCATCCCGGAGACCAACGAAGTCTTTACTCAGTATGAGCCGTATCTTCAGCGAATGGATTTCTACAAACAGAGAAGATTTATCTGCGAGATTACAGGCCACTCAGGCTTGACATTCTTCGAAGCGCTTAGGTCGGAAGTATGTACCCGTGCTTCTTCTACTGCTCAGGTGTCAATACTAAGCCTTGTTACTAGCTGGAGGAATCGCGGGAGGTCAATAACACGTTCCCTGACGCCCTGAAGGAGCCCATCTTGCGAAGGATTCAATTCTCCACTGTTTCCCGGGTCGACAACCTCGGTGCGTATGGCAAGTTCCCGTGTTTCTAGGGTTTTTTCGAAACTAACAACTAAATTTGCAGTGGATGAGATTTATGAAGTGAGTTAGATGCGTCGTAGATGAACTGGGTCATGATCTAACTCAATACTCAACAAATACAGGAGTTCAAGCAGGACTTTTACCCTGGGGAGCCGGTTTTGATATTGCTGGATGACAACACACGCCTGCATGGTATGATCAGGGACAAAGCAAATTTTGCAGAACAATTGCATCCGGACGGCACTGTTAAATCTCCAGCCTACGCGACATATCTCGTAAAAGTGCTGGATCGTCCGAATGAGGAAGCTCTATTGGACCAAGAGCACATTACTCGAGATCGGAAAACCTTTACGAAGCAAATGTTGCGTGCTTTTATCAAGAATAATGTAACGCGGGAGTCTTGGAACGGCGCCCCTTGGCTAGTGAAACCATCGATTGCGGAAGAATACAGAATTCCCACGGAGGTACCGAAACACTTGCAATACGGAGCTAAGGTAGCGGAGAAGAAGGCAATGAAGAAGGCTGATCAAGAGGGTTTCTTCGGGTTTTTCGCATCACAACAACTACCTGAGTTAAAACCCGCCGTGAAGGGCCAAAAGTCCAAACTTTCCCAACAAGATTTGGCGCGGTCCAAGGAGGCGCAGTTCCTTGAATATCAAAGGTCTCTCAATGGTAACCCAAGTTTTGTTGTCAGCAGCAAAACCACTGGAGCCGCTCGTTCGTCCAAATCTCAGGATACTGAAAAGAAATCACAGACCGCTACTGCAGTCATCGTCAAGACCGAAACCCCTAGGCCGCCATCACCTCCTCCGATCAAATATCCTATCGAGGATCTAGATATCGCACCGGACCGCGAAAAGAAAAAGCAACGGCCAACTCTGACGTTCTTGAAAGTCGATGAGACAGACAGTCCTGATGACGAAGATTTGCTGCATGATGACATCGACATGAAGTCAGTGGGGTTGCTTCTTGAGACGTGGAATACCCTCAACGTGTACTGTGAAGTTTTCCAGCTGGACTCGTTTACCTTCGACGATTTCCTCCAAGCCATGCGCTTTTCATCTGAGGACGTCGACTGTGAACTCTTCGTTGAGGTACATTGTGCTGTTTTGAAGAAGCTGGTTAACTCAGAGAAGGATGAGAATGGTGCTGTGCAGATCTCGCTCCCCGACCTTCCAGCAGATGATTCTGAATCCGACGAAGAGGATCAAGAAGAGGAAGTAGAAGAAACTCCCGAGCCCGAACCGGTGGTGACTAGAATGACTACTCGGAGTAGCCTGGCCAAGGCAGAAGCGGAAAACCTGAAAGCCCAAGCTAATCGCAGCCGCTCTAATTCAGTAGAGGTCAAAATCCATCGGGCGGCCGAGATGTTTGGAGATTATGGCTGGATAGATCGTCTCCGGAAGCGAGACTTCCGCAACGGTGGTTGGGAATTGGTCATGGTTGGGCTACTGCACCAACTATCCGCTCGCCCACGGATGGAGAAGGTCTGTAATGATATACTCAAGCATTTAGCTCCTCTAGATGCGGAACCGACCCAAGATACTGCTCAGCGCCAGTATGCTACCCTCGATATCAACCTGCGCGTTAAAGCCCTCCAAATCATATGCATGCTCAGCCTGGACACTAAAGCCATTCGAAATTACTTGGAGGAATGCAGTAACCAAATGACCGAGTTCCGCAAAGAGAAGATCGAATATCAAAAGGCTCGCAAAGCAGGGTAAGTAGATCGATGTATATGCCTGTAGTGTGTTTTGGTTGACATTTAAGTCTAGGCTCGAAGAACTTCGACGGTTACACCAAGAACGGAAAGCACTCCAACCGGAGCCAGAAAAGTCACCCTCTCCAGCGCCAGAATTGGAAGCACTGGAAGACTCCAAGATGACCGGAGTTGACGTGGAGTCTGATCAAGTTGCGGATACCGAAGAGGAAGAGGAAGTTCCCCAACGGTCGCTGCGTGGAGGATTGGATAGGGTTCTTGAGAGGAAACGAAAGCATGAAGAAGAGCAGAAGCGAAAGGAACAGTTGGCCAAACAGCCGAAGGGCACGAAGCAATATCAGAGGGTGCTGAAGAAGATCGATGAGCAAAAAGCGAACATTGAAAAGCTCGAAGAGAAGATCGACGTGGTGGACAACGATTTGAGAGAAGCCGATTGCCCACGAACCAGATGTCTCGGAAAAGACAGGTTTTGCAACCGATACTGGTGGTTCGAGCGAAACGCAATGCCGTACGGGGGGATGCCGAACAGTTCGACGGCAGAGGCACAATTTGCCAATGGCCGCTTATGGGTTCAAGGCCCTGACGAAATGGAGCGTGTAGGGTTCATTGACGTCCCCGAAGACCAGAAGAAGCAATATCAGAAAGAATTCCACACAACTCCAGCGGATCGCAAGAAGGCCGAAGAAGGACCCACCAGGCTCTCGAACGCGGATGAATGGGGCTACTATGATGACCCTGATGCTGTGGACAAACTTATCGACTGGCTTGACCCACGGGGCAATCGAGAGTTGAGATTACGCAAAGAGCTGTTGCTTCATCGCGACAATATTGTCAAGTACATGAGGTTCCGTGCGGAATACCTTGCGCAGACGGCCGAAAGGGCTGATTCGGAGGAGATGCCTACGAAGCGAATGACGACTAGGAACAAGACCTATGTGGACGACCATAAGCACCGTTGCCTGAGCTGGCATAACACGACGGCTATGTCTGAGAACGGACATCTTCATATAGATGCTTCACGGCCAACCAAGCGAGCCAAGAGGGCCACTGACGACCCCAAGGAGATCAAGGCAGTTAATCGCCAGGGCAAACCCTTGACAAGGCAAGGCTCACGTTACCACTTCTAGAATTTCCGTTTTTGACTCGGTTGGCGTTTTATGGGACCTTTTATGGGGGTTAAGGATACATTCGGGAGCGGCAAGCAATAAAACGGTCTTTCTTACTGGCATACACGAGCAACGAGACCATGAAAGTTTGGAGCGCAACACATATCTTTTATGTACAAAGTGAGGACATATTGCATCGGGGAGCTGAGGAAAAGTTAGTTGGTAGACGTTTGTATATAGATCAACTCTCTAGTAGCTTTTAAGCTGACGGGAGGGGAAACTTGTTGCACTGCATATGAAGCATCGAAACATAGAGACATAATAAAGCACCATCAATGAAAACATAATTGGTTTCCCAAGCACCATTTGGATATTCAACTTCAAGTGTACATACTACTGGATCTTTCGTCAAGGTGACAAATCCGTGGTCAGCCGTTGGCCACCCGATGGTCATGTGACAGCAAACATCCGCCACTCGGTTATCGTCGCGTATTAAGACCGTACGCAGGCTCTAACTGAAGGGAGGCGGGTCGTATCGGCACGTCAGCGGCGTAACGTCACTTCCGCCGAGTTTCCGCTTTCTCTCCCGGAACAGGAAGTTTGCGATCAGTGTGGCTTTTCTAACTGATAATTGTTCTATGTGTCGTTCATAGAGGATATTGCAATTTACCTGTTATTTGCTGCCTGTCTTTCGGAAGGTTATCTCCTTTCTCCTTGGGGGAGATCCATCTTATATCCGGCTTGAAATTCTTTAGGGAAATATCCATGGCATTGATTACTTTCCGATAGCCCGTGACCCTTGACGTCTGATTCTCCGAACCACCATCCAACCGGGCTTCCTGCCTGGATGTACTTGTACTCATGTCTGCTGTCGCACCGGAACATGTACATGATTCATCACCGATCAGCCCCAGAAATCCTCAGTCTTATCGCGTAACAACGGACGCCGTCCCGCACTCGCATCCTCAGATGGAACAGGTCGCAGATTCAAGACCAGCGCGGGGTGATGTAAGTAGGAACGCAGCGGTAGCCACGACACAAACGACCGCTGTCGATGATGCTTCGTCACCGGGTTATAAAAAGAATGATCATGGAGGCCCACAACAGATGAACAAGCGGAGTTTGGATTATGTATTAAGGAGTGGACTTGCGGGGGGTGTGGCGGGGTGTGCGGTACGTTACCACGTTTAAGCCTGTCGTGCCAGGTGGTATGTCGAATGCTAACTTTTGTTTGTGTAGGCGAAAACGATGGTTGCGCCGCTTGACCGCGTCAAAATCCTTTTTCAGGCATCGAACCCGCAGTTCGCTAAGTATACAGGCAGCTGGTCTGGCCTGTTATACGCAGTTCGGGACATTAATCGTCACGAAGGGAGGAGAGGCTTGTTTAAAGGTCATTCTGCGACACTTCTCCGCATTTTCCCTTATGCCGCCATCAAGTTTCTCGCATATGAACAGATCCGAGCGGTGATAATCCCGTCGCGAGATAAGGAAACACCGTTCCGCCGCTTGATTTCCGGGAGTTTGGCGGGGATGACATCGGTTTTCTTTACGTATCCGTTGGAGTTGATTCGAGTACGATTGGCTTTCGAGACTAAGCGATCTTCTCGCTCTTCCTTCACGGACATTTTCCGACAGATCTACCGCGAGCGGGTTTCGCCGCCTTCCGTACCAAGCGGACTGTCGTCCAGCTCCTCAGCCTCAGCTGCAGCCACTGCCACGGCCGAAGTCTCTTCTGCTGTGAATAAAGTCGTTCCTAGCTCTGGACTGGCGAATTTCTATCGTGGATTCACGCCTACCCTCATGGGAATGCTTCCATATGCGGGAGTGTCTTTCCTTACGCATGACACCGTTGGTGATTGGCTTCGGTCACCGGCACTCTCTCAATATACAACTATTCCGGGATCTGAATCTCAGTCCAAGAAAGGTTCACATCGCACTCAACTGACCGCCGCGGCGGAACTTTTCTCTGGGGCCGTTGCCGGCCTTGTCTCTCAGACGTCATCATACCCGCTGGAGGTCATTCGGAGGCGAATGCAAGTAGGAGGAGTAGTGGGCGATGGTCATCGACTAGGAATAGCCGAGACCGCCCGGACGATCTGGCTCGAGCGAGGCTTCCGGGGGTTCTGGATTGGTCTGAGCATTGGATACCTCAAGATCATTCCCATGACAGCCACGAGCTTTTTCGTGTACGAGCGGATGAAGTGGTCCTTGGGAATCTGAATATGCTAAGGGGACTGCTTGTAGATTTCTTTATTTCGCTTCGACCTTTTCAATTGGACAAGATGGAAGACATCCTGCCACGTGGACTCCGGTTTTGTGCTGTTTTCCTTATATATTGCTTCTTTCCCTTTTTACTTAGATCCAGAGATATTGGCGTCCTTTGGTTGTCATGGTTGACATTGTTCATACCCATTCTTTGCATGGTGAGGCAAGAGCTGCCTCTGGTGGTACTGTACATAGGTACGTGGTTTGACTTTTGTGCATGAACAAGAGTGTTTATAGATGAAAAAATATACATTTTGGAAAAAGTCCTATATAATAAATCACCATCAGAAGTAAGTAACTTGATCTCACTCTCAAAATACTACGGAGTACTACGTAGTATCTAATATCTCAAGTACTACTAGTAGTAAATACTATGGGGGTCTACCCAAACTCTCCCTCTGATTGGCCAGCAACCTGCACGAAAGCACGGACCAACAGCGGAACAAAAAAGTTGTCGGCCTTTCCAGAACGATTTATCATTTTTAGCCCAGTCGATCTGAAAATTGCATACATCCTTGAAACCAAGAAGGAGAAAAGACACTCCCAACAACACCTCCAACAGAACCCCTTCACCACAATTGACAAACAAAAAGAAAACATGACAACCCGCAAGAGAAACGAATTCCTCGATCTCGCTCCAAGCGACGACGAAGACAACGACCGCGGCTACGACTCCGAAGCCGCAGAAGAAAGCAAAGCCCGAATTTCCAAGCGCAGACGAACCCAAACCCAAGACGACGAATCCGACCAAAGCGACAACGACTCCGTCGCCTCCGACGAAGATCTAAAACTAAGCAAGAGCAAAGGCAAAGCCAAGAAACCCCAGCAGCGAAGCGAAGAAGATGTTATTAGCGACAACGACGATGAACAACAAGAGACCTCCGGCACCCAGTACTTAGATGTCACAGAACAAGAGACGAAATCGAGCAAGCGCAAACCATTAGATAAGGGCAAGCCGCCGAAGAAGAACAAGACTGGGGTTGTCTATCTTTCGTCTTTACCGCCTTATTTGAAGCCGTTTGCGTTGAAGAGTATGCTTGAGGCGAGGTCGTTCGGGCCGATTACGAAGGTGTTCTTGTCGCCTTCTGTGAGGCCGGCTTCGGCGCCGCGGAGGAGGTCGAATAAGCGGAAGACCTATACGGATGGGTGGGTTGAATTTGCGTCGAAGAAGACGGCTAAGCTTTGTGCGGAAACGTTGAATGCGTCGATTGTTGGGGGGAGGAAGGGGGGTTGGTACCATGATGATGTGTGGAATATGAAGTATTTGAAGGGGTTCAAATGGGGAGATCTGATGGAGCAGGTGCAGAGGGAGAGGCAGGAGAGGGAGGCTAAGCAGCGCATTGAGGATGCTCGGGCCAGGAAAGAGGATAAGGTCTTCCTGCAAGGTGTTGAGACGGGTAAGGTTCTTGATGGGATGCAGAGGAAGAATGAAGAAAAGAAGAAAAGAAAGATGGAGTCTGGTGATGCAGGAGGCCAGCAGACGGAGGAGCTCAAGGTTAGGAGAACATTCAAGCAGAATGAGGTTAAAAAGGGTCGTCATACAATCAAGGACGGTGAAGCTGCTTTGGAGGATGATACAAAGAGGGTGTTGGGGAAGATTTTCTAGTCGATTCATGTACAGTTCTTAAAAGATATCCTTATCAGCGAAACAAGCTTTGTTGGTTAAATATTCTAGCAGATCTGCCTTTGCTATGTACTCGGACCTAACTTTTATACCGCCAAATCAATGTCTCCAAATGAACGCCGGACCCTTGGTGTGAAATCATGATTGTAGTTCGACAGAACTTATTCGTCATCGTTCATGTTCAGCTCATCAAAATCATCAAGCAACTCGTCCATATTGATCTTGGGCACGTCCTCGTCGTCGCTGTCTTCGTCCATCTCCATACCACCGGCATTTTGGTTCTTCCTGGCCTTGTATAGCTCGATAGTGCCCCGCAGCTCTTGGTCTTCCTCAACGTCGCGAAGGAACATTTCGAAATCGGCTTCGAGACGCTCACGTTCCTGTTCCTGCTTGCGGCTTCCACCGGTAGAGGCTTGGAGTGCTTCCTCCTCGTGTTCACGAGCCATACGCTTGACTCGCCAGTTGCGGGACTTGTTCTTCTTGCGGGTGTAGTGCTTCTTGACAAGGACTACATCAGGAATCGTAGAGCTGTATTGGCTACTGGCCTCAATAGCATCATAGTTGGGGTCGTTGAACATCGAGCCAGTCAGATGGTAGCCTAGAACAGAGTCTCCAACATGGAGAATTCCGCCTAGATGAGTACGGGTAAAGTAGGTCTGGTCATTCGAGCCCAAGTCCGACGCACGGGCAACAGTTGCCTCGGCAAGGTGAAATCGCCCGTTTGATCTGCCTACCGGCTCGATATCCATGACGATGAACTCCACCAACTCAGTGACATCCGCGAGGTTCTTGAACGGCGATCTCCAGTAGGTCGCGCCAGGAACCTCGGCTGTCTGAAGTGTGTTGGGATCCAAGAGTTGAATTGTAGTTCCGATCCGGTAGCATAGTGTCAGTGGCGAGATATTACCTATCGACCGGGCTAATTTGATAGGAATAGCAACGAGGTCATCCTTGCAGATAGGAACTATTTCCACCGAGTAGGAGAACTTGTAGGACTTCGTCGATGTATGAATGTCCATAGAGATAAGCTCTGATGCCTTCTTCACCTTGACAGGCACAACTGAAGAAAGGAACTCAACCATCTTCTCTGCATGGCTTCTCTGGCTGAAGTAGAAGTCCAATCCGTCCTTTGCTTCCTTGATATTATTGGTTTCCTGATGCGCGCGGTGACGAAGAATGAGCTGTTCTAGATAAAGGAATGTTCGCTTGTGCGGAACCTTCTGTCGTACTTGCTTCGAAGTGAGTTAGCACAGCTAATATCCTAGGGGAATTGTCAAACTGGCAACTTACCACTGATGCGACCCACGTATGTGGGGAAAACGAACGAAGACAATCGGAACATTGCTGGTAATGTACGACATACTCGACAACAAATGCTTGTTGTAAAATTGTCCCTGCGGCCACCTCCTGTTGAATGGTGATCTTGACTTTGATACGTCTCGAGTGAGGTTCAGTCCAGATGAAACTGGCGTCGATAATCCGGACCTTCGTCAAGCCACGAAGTTTGCGTAGGCATAGCGCCAACAATTCTTTTGACTCAAGCGCTGCACTGACCCAGCTGTTGGGGGGTAGAAGCCATCGCTGTGCAGGGTTAGTGACACCCTAATGACTACTTCCGAGACACACACACCTCACAATCCCTGCAAGTATGGACAACCGCCTCTCTTTGGATACCTTCGGAAATGTCGACGGTCGATCTCACACAGTCTTGACAAAGCGCACCGGCCGCTGTTGTTCCATCGATCGGGGCACCGCAGTTACAACAGAGGATACTAGAATATATGCGTTAGCCATAGCGGGGTAAGATAAGTAGAAAGGAGGTCGACATACGTCGCAGCTATATGGTCCTGCGCAGCGATAGGGACCGGCGCATCCAAATCCATCGACATATTTGCAAATACCTGCCGCAGACTGATATGACACTGAGACAAAAAGAGATAGGATGAAGTGAACTCTAAGGGTTACTGGATTTGTAACTTTTTTTTTTTTGCCGCGGGGAAAGATTTCCGTTTGCTTTGTTTGATTGCTTAATAATGGATGTGTTTGTCATGTTTGCTCTGAGCTTGAGCAGATGTCATCATTTTTTCCGATACCCTTCTCATCCAGCAACACTTTCCCATCTGTAATATACTCGTATGATGCATCGAACTTTGTTGAGGGGCCCCTGGTGTCGACAGGAGGTCATCTTGCCGCTTCGAACCATAACTTCTGCCTCAAAACTTCGTCGGCCTTTTCCTGTACCTTCATCCTACAAGCACAATCCGCGAGCCTTTGCGTCAGTATCCTACCTTGCGTCAGAGCAGCCGTCGCATTCCACGTCCACAGAAGGAAAAGAGATTTCTTCAGACAATGAGCCGTCCAAGCCGACTAGTCATGTTCCATGGTATCTGCAAGAAGACACGCCGGTTTCCGACTCACAGATATCGTCCCGAGATCAAATTCCAGATTTACCAGAGGACCCACCTGCGATTCTCTCCCCATTTCTAGACTATGTGTTCAGAGACCTTGGATTAGATGAACTTAAGCTGATTGACTTACGGGGTCTGGAAACACCTCCTGCTCTTGGCGCAAATGTCATTATGATCATTGGAACGGCCAGAAGTGTGAAGCATCTGAACGTTTCGGCAGACCGTCTCTGTCGCTGGCTGAGGAGCAATTACAAGTTATCCCCATATGCAGATGGGCTACTGGGTCGAAATGAGCTTAAGATCAAGTTGCGACGCAAAGCCCGTCGAGCTAGACTTGCAAGCCGCTCGGGCGTCATGTTCGACGACAAGGATGATGGAATTACCACCGGCTGGATATGTGTGAATGCCGGCGTTGTGGAGGAAAGCCCTGTACTGGAGAAAGACGAAACTTTCGAAGGATTTGGCAAGGTCGGCAGGGGTACGAGGATTGTCGTGCAGATCTTCACGGAGGAGAAGAGGGCCGAAGTCGACCTTGAAAGCCTATGGCAAGGAGCCCTAGACCGCGCCGAACGAGAGAAACAAAAGTATTCCGAGGTCACTCGTAATGCACCTCCTGAAGAGGTTCGTGATTCCAACTCGATATATCTACCATCATCTGACCGTGAATCTGGAAAAGTCCACAGGTCAACAGTAAGCCTCCTATTCGAGCAGAAGAGGCAGTTCCACAGCACCCGACCTACCGGCCATCCAAACGGTAGAGAAAATGTCGACAGTGTAGCAAGGCTTATGGCATCGGAACCACCAAGCGGACGCCTTGCTCATGGAGATGTTTTTAGTGCTGGTATTTCTACATACTCCTTATTCCAATATCTTGAAGGCTTGCCAAGTGAGGCCGCTCGACACGAGCTGGGAACTGGTCCAGAAGACCAAGGCTCGACCCTCTTTCTTCAACTTTTCTTTAACCGTTTGTCGACCCTGTCTGCAGAGGAATCAACTGTAGCCCGGGTCAAACTCCTATGCATGGCTATTTCCCGACAACACCCGGCCTACAGTAAAGAAGGGTTATGGACTGCGTTCATGAGATGCACTGCTTCAGGGTATCATGTCTCTGACGATCTTAGCTTCGACGTTGTCTCGACATTGTTGACGGAGTCGCCCCCAGATGACCGCAATAGTGGGTCGTTTTCGCCAGACTCGGACAGAGAACTTGCTGTTCGGGTTTTGGAACATCTCTCCCTTCGTGGTACAAATGTTTTGAATATGAAAGTGTTAAACATGCTACATAGAGCGACTAGTACCGCATCCCCTGAAGTGGCGCAACGAATCTCACGTATTATAAAGACCCTTGACCTACCTTTTGACGCCGACCACTCCCGCGTTCTCATGGCAACGCTCTTTCAAAATCAGGACTATAATGGATTCTGGAAGTTGTGGCGCAAATTGCCTCTGACTAATAGCCCACGTACCGGTGCAGACTATGAGATGCTCTTCCAGCTACATGCCGAATTAGGCGATGAGCTTCGCGCTCGAGACTGCCTGTCAACATGGGTGCCCATGATGGCCCGGGAGGAAACTCCCATTCCTCTGCAGGGGCGGCTCCTGCAGCATGTAAAACAATGCCTTGTTGTGGCAGACCCGGATATTGAACAAAGCGCGGCGAGTGGAGCTACAAGTGACTTGGCGCGAATATGGAACGAGTGCCAAAGAAATATCTAGCCTATGATCATCTTGGCTGTGTTGGACACTAATGCATTCTTGGGGTGCTGTTGGAACATTGGAAATGGATATAATCATTGTATTTTAATAGTCTTGTATAATAACAAACCCTGGTATACTGACAATTTGATGGCACTTACCATATTGGGAACTACGATAAGGGCCAATGCACATGCCGATAAGCCTCGGCTCAATCCGCCCCAAACGCCGTCCGGGTCAAGCACTGCATCCGACTCATCTCCGCATCCTCTGCTATTCCAAACAACAATCAATTCAGCATTAGGAGGAGGATGACTAGCCGATATCCTCGCTATGGAATATTTACCCAGTCTTCAACAGGAATTTGACGAGCTCAAGCCGTCTCTTTTCGGTAAGTTGCAATGCTCTAACGGTTCCGACGACCACCGGCTGATAGCGCAAAGAACTCCTCGCCGAACAGCAACTGTCAGACCTTCTACCTCCATCCATTCGATATATCCTCGCGGTTGCCACTCACCGCCATCCTCGGTATCTTCTGCGGATACTGAACTCTTACGATGAGATCTACGCACTTCTATCTTTGTTAGTTGAGCGGTACTATCTCCGCAATTTTGGAGGCTCTTTCACCGAGAACTTCTACTCTCTCAAGCGTGAGCGCGTTCTCCTGACCAAGAATGGCGAAATCCCACGCGCCCAGCTCGGCGCTCCAGGGCCTGTCCGTGAGACACTTAAACTGCGCTCCTCAGATGTGTGGAAGAACCTGCTCATCATGGTCGGTATCCCGTACCTCAAGCGCAAATTAGACGAAGGCTACGATATCCACGCCGCACCCCAGGCGTCGCTGATCATGAGTGGCGGCCCCCGATATGACCCTAATGATGACCTCCCGCCCAACCCAACCATTCGGCAGCGATTGGTCCATTACTACAAGTGGTTCCTTCGAAACGTATACCCGTCCGTCAACGCCGCTTACTACTTCTCTATCCTGGCGTTCAATCTAGCCTACCTATTTGACAACACTAAATATTCTTCTCCTTTCCTTTGGCTCATCGGCACCCGGATTCGCCGTTTGGGCGGTGCCGACCACAAGGCCATTGCAGACATGCTGGAAGCGAAGCCAGCCGCTGGCCCCGGTGGCCGGGGACGCTCCCGCCCAGGCTCCGGTCTGCTAGGCCTACTGAGCCCCCAGAACCTCTACCCTCAACTCCTAACATCTCTACGATACTTCCTCCCCGCATCTATTTTCGCCCTGAAGTTCCTCGAATGGTGGCACGCGAGCGACTTCTCGCGCCAACTAGCCCGCAAAGCAACCGAAGTCCTGGACCTACCGGCTCCAGTCACAAACGGAATGGTCCTCCCATCAGAGAGAAAGAAGCTCGCCGAAGAGAAGGAGAAAAAAAAACAAGAACCCGACTCGCCGACGCGCAAATCGGCCCTGAAATCTTCTCGCAAACGCATCCAACCGCCGATCTCGGCTACTTCATACTTACCTATCTTTACTGTTCCTCTTCCACCGCCGGATTCGGACGCGGCATCTACCTGTCCCATCTGTCTCAACCAGCTGGCAAATCCAACTGCATGCCAGACAGGGTATGTCTTTTGTTATGTCTGTGTCTTCCATTGGCTTAACGGGGAGCATCAAAGACAAATTGACTTCATGAATGGGGAGGGCGCAGGCGCCGCGGGGGAGGATGAGTCTGAAGATGATGAAGCAAAGGGTAGCGATGAGAAGAAAGGTGATGGCCAGGGTCAGAGTAGGGAAGGGAAATGGGAAAGTGGGAAGGGCAGGTGTCCTGTGACGGGAAGAAGAGTGTTGGGTGGCACGGAAGGCCTGAGACGAGTATTGATTTAATACTACTGTACAAACACCCTTTATAGCATATACTACATATGACATGGTCAATTACATACGTTATTAAGGCATACTCTAAGGCTATCTATACGCTCTTGCGGCCTTGATACATTTACATCAAACCCCGAGTCCTTCAATTTGCAGTATACCTCATTCCACTGTAGTACCATATATACACCCCTCATATTAAGTACTTATGCCATAGTAACACTAAGAATAAGAATAAGAACAAGACCAGGGTATAACCTACCAAGAGACCAAACAACCACTCACTCAATGACATACGGCTTCGCCCCCTCCCCAAAGATCAAATGCGGCCTTTCCTTTGCAACCTTCAAAATAGTCTGAGCAAAGACCGAGTTCGCCCATGCAAACCACGGCCTGGTATACTTTTCAATATTATTAACATTGATAGACTCGTGCACGAGACCCAGGAGACTCGAGTTCCGGACAAGATTGATACACTCGATAATCTCGGCATCCGAGTCGGAGGTTTGGGCCTGGATGAGAAGGGACATAGGCCAGGCGTTTTGAAGGCCGACTGTATAGCTTTTGTTAGAAATTGTCTCTCAGTATGATGAGGGGGGGAAAGGAGAGACATACTATGAGGACCACCAATACCATGGAAAGCAGATCCAGTCAGATAATACGGGTTACCGTCCTGACTGAGGACCATCTTCCTGGTATTCTGATAGACCTTGTCATCCTTGTCGACGTAGCCCAAGACGGGGAGCGAAAGGAGAGAAGGAACATTAGCGTCATCCATAAGAATCCGGGATCCGTAACCGTCGACTTCGAACGCAAAGACGTCACCAAACGTGGGGTGATTGACAATGCCGTGTTCGCGGACAGCCTTGTCAAGATTCTCACCTCGATCTTGGAGCTGTTGCGCCAGGTCGGCTTTGCCGCCTGCTTTGCGGAGCACCTCTGCCGTCTTCTTCAGCTGGACAGCCATCATGGCGTTAGGCGGGATGAAGAAGCCGAGGATGGTTGCGTCGTCGCTAGGCCGGAATGCGCTGCGGATGAGCCCAGTTCCGTGGTTCAGGGGGTTGCCGACGCCGGCTAGGTTGAGGGTTTCTGTGCCTAGGGTGGTGGTGCGCTGGAATGTGTACTGGTTTGTGACGAATTGGTCATTGTTGAAGGTTGGCTGTGATTGCGCGTCTAGGACTTTCAGGAGGGTGTCCAGGGCGAGATACCACCTGTCTGTGAGAAACTCGGTTGAACCTGTGTTTTCGTAGAATTCGGTCCCCAGGGCGAGGAAGTTGGCTAGGGAGTCGAGCTCGTACTTGCATTCGAATACGACGGACGGTTCGTATGCCGGGTGGACCTTGTCGTCTTGGCCGTTGTCCGTGGCTTGGATACCGCTGGGTGGAGGCGGCTGGAAGGCGTTGCAGTATGGGGATTGGATGACGAATTCAGCCTGCGTGTTGATGGCTCCTAGGATGAGGTTGTGCAGGTTCTTATCTTTCATGGCTAGAGCCTGGTAGCCGGACAATTGGTTTGTGGAGTCGCGCAACCATTCTGCGTTGATGTCGCCTGTTACCACGAAGGTCTGGGGGCCGTTCCATTGCGAACCGGCTCTTTTGGCCCTTCGTGAGGGTTGCGCGGAGGTGCCGTCTGTGTGCCATCTGATGGTTGTGTCTAGGGTGTTGGGGAAGGCGTTCTTGAATAATTGGGCAAGATCTTTGTCCTCTATACGCGATGTGATATCTTCAATGACCTGTTCTACTGCTGGGGAGCTGAAGGTGCGACATTCTTGTGCTGGTCGTTGGAAGGGTAGGTTCAAAGGACCTCCGCTGTATGGGGGGCTGCGGGGAAGAGGTACTTAGCATGAGGAAGATGTCTGCGATCGCGAGATCATATAGAGAACTTACTGTGGTGCTGTGGAGTATGTGAGATAGTCCGGACAGGCCCGTCGCAGAATTGCAGGGTCGTCACGTAGTCCTGCAGAGCCCTGTGCGTTCCAGCAAGCCGCAAGGGCGACGATCAGCGCTGCTGAGGAGCGCGTCATGATGGACGGAGCTGTAGAAGGTGAATTTTGTGTTTCAGGGTGTCGCGTATATATGAAGCTTGCGATCCGCCTGGAACAACGATCGGAGACTATGGATAGTGGTGACAGAAGTTGGCAGCTGAGAGATGTGTTGTCCCTTGTAAATTAAATGCCAAGCGGAAGGTGGAATGCGGAGAAGCTCGAAAACGGAGGGTCAGTCTTGTTTATATGCTGCTGTATCTCAAATAAACACTCAATATCGGAGGGGTCACCCTCTCGGAGAATTTCCGAATAGCCTGGGAGACATGAAAGGTCACATCGCATTGTCACTGTTACACTGGGAAGAGAAGGACTGACTGTCGATCTCTCCATAGTCGGGGATACTAATGAGGTTTTAGTTGAATCTTCCCCGCAAATAAAGATTTAATAGCTTCGGGAGGATCGGCATATCAAAAGGATAGATGGCAATGGATCTGTCAATTCTGTAGAATACCTCACAGTATAATTCAGAATTATAGATTGATGTTCATTTGTTATAGTAGCAATGCTCCACTAATTCTCCAGATGTCTGTCATACTATCCTGATCCATCATCCCCGCATTAAATGAAGTGGATACTACGGACTTCGATATGCCGAGTGGAACCAACAAAGGAACCATGTTGATGGTTATACTTCTATTATTCGAGGTAATGCGGATATGCAGGCTTGCAAATATGCTAACTGGTATACATAAATCCCCCCGACCACTTACTTCTTGCCGAAAAATGACATGATATTGCCCTGTCCTTTACCCGCAGGCTTTCCCTTGAGCGCACTCACAGCTGGCTTCTTTTTAGGTGGCGGCGCAGGCTCATCCTCGGAGAACGACTCCCACGATGGCTCCTCAACAGTCACTGAGCAGCAGTGGTTAGCTAAAATTCCTCTACAACCAACGAGCGCCTTACCTAAGTAGCCTTCATCATCCTTGCGGACTTGCTTCTTCATCACTTGACGCCTGCCGCGACGTCGACCTCCCTGGACTGTTATCTCTTCCTTGAGCTCCGGCTTTTTCGGAGGTGGCTGATCAATGGGTTTGGATTCTTCTGGTGGCTCTGTAGCATCGGGCATTTCTTCGTCTTCATCTTCATCTGTGTGTGGTCAGTTTATGCCAAGTGCTTAACAAGCTATGGTGCCATACCATCATCCTCCATCATTTGCTTCAGCTTCTCTTCGCGTTCCTTCCGACTTTCGCGAGTTGCAGCGGCTGAGGAGGCAGACTTTCCACTGTCGGGGAAGAGCTCTTCCGGTTCTTCGTCGGCATCATCGTCATCACCGAAAACTATATCTATCTGTCAATATCTCTGAATGTATCTAAGCACCAAAGATCAGACTACTAACCATCCTCGGCACCACTAGGCTCGGCCTAAACTCTATTAGTATAGTTACCAGGATCACAAAGGAAGCTATACTGACCGATTCTGCCGGCGTTGCCGATTCTTCCTTCTTCTGCTTCGGCTTTGCCTTTGCAAAGGAGCTGAAGAGGTTGCTCTTTTCTCGCTTCAACGGAGCGGCCTTTTCAGTAGGTTTGGATGCTGTCGAGGGTGTACTTTCCCGTGTGGACGCTTGCTCGGATGCCGCAGTTTCTTCCTTCTTTGGCTCTGGTTTGATCTGGGACGAAGTAGCTTCACTTGGCCGTTTCGAGGGTATAGTAGGCTTCGATTTAGTAGCAGCTGGTGCTGGGGGCGGCCGTGAGCCCGTTCTCCGCTGTTCGCATATCAGAACCAATCCTCTTATGAACGCAATCGCCCAGGGCAAGAAATACCTTGACATTCTTATTTTGAATCATGCTCCACTGCCCTCCGTATTCCAAAGGATCCTCTTGAGAATGGTTGCTCACAGTCTCGCGACTGACATCCGTCAAGACATTGAGATCCTGCAACACCGTCTGCTGCAGGCTGTAGATATATATAGACGATATCGACTCAAAAGTGGTTTTTGCATCTGATGAGTAGCATTAATAGTTGCTCACTCGAGTCCAGCATGAGAGACTAATGGCGCCCTACCTTCTAAGTCCTCCTCCCGTACCAGTAGAACGGAAGCTGTAGCGACAGTATCCGGAGCCGAATCTTGATTGGGCATCGAGCTGCTCAGGTACGGACTGCTCGGGAATACATCGTCTCTGTTATCTTCGCCATTGGTATGGCCATTCGTAGCAGGTGCTGGCGCTTTCTGAACGCCCGTAATAATGTAAGTCGCATTCACGCTCTGCGGTTTCTTGTTGTTCTCATTGTGATGGAAATCGTATAACATCCTTCGCCCAATTAGTCTCAACTCAGTCCAAGTGACCAACTTATAACCCACTGTTTCGCCAAAGTACTATGCACCCTCAAAGCCCGACTCAGCGAGCGGAAAGTGACCTGCGCAAAGGGAACTCGTCAGCCAATAGTGAATATCACAATGTCGCAAAGATAAAAAACACAACATACCGTCCGGCGCTCATTGAGAACATTCTCGGCCAGATACCTCTTATAATCGGCGACAGCCATTTTATCCAGAGCGCTTGATCATACGACAGAATGATGGGGGAGCAAATAAGTGTCGACGCGTCCAAACCACTTAACGCGTCTAAGTCAGCGGGTCTTGGCGGCCTTCCCAAATAGTTCAACTAATTACTACTCTTTCAAGTACCTTGTGTTGCGGTGAACCTCAACTCCTCCGTCTCGCCACGTACGTACCCCTCTTTCTTCCTGTCCTTATATTCTCGTTCTGCTCCCGCACCTATGGAGCAGACGTTTGACCTCCCCGACTCGACCGACTGGCTCGGAACGCCGTTGTCGCTTCTGACGCCACTCGAGTCCGCGCTCCGCTGCCAGGTGTGCAAGGACTTTTTCGACAACCCCGTTATTACCTCGTGCTGTCATACGTTTTGCTCACTGTGTATCCGGCGGTGTTTGAGCACGGAGGGGAAATGTCCAGCTTGTCGAAGTTCGGACCAGGAATTGAAATTGCGGCGGAATTGGGCGGTCCAAGAACTTGTCGAGGCGTTTCAGAATGCAAGACCTAGTGTGTTGGACCTGGCTAAACGCGCTGCAACTGAAGATCGAGAAGATGCAGAAGTAGGAACGGCGCAACCTGCTTCGAAGAAGAGGAAGGTCGATGAGCGGGATGGGTCAAATAGTGAGGTTTCGGAGGGGAGACAAACGCGGTCACGAACTAAAGGCGTGGAGCGGCAAACTGAACCTGCAACTATGGACGTAGTTGAGGATAGCCAGGATGAAGAATATGTGCCTGGTAGGTTCTTCTATATATGCAGCGGCTTTACAGTAAAGTCTAATGAGCTCTGGTTAGAGGACGGCCTGGTTGCGTGCCCAATTTGCAATCGGAGGATGAAGAACGAAGCAGTCTTTCAACACTTAGATAATTGCACCGGAGATCCAGTCCCGCCGAAAAAGATATCATTTGGGTAAGGTCTAGATGGATTTTCTATACTCTAAATGTACTAACCCGAGTCATAGCTCATTGCAGCCCATGTCGCCTGCTTCGCGAACACTGAACAAAGCGCCCGAGAGACTCCCCACAATAAACTATTCTTTATTAAAAGACAATGTGCTCCGGAAAAAGCTTAAAGATTTGGGAATACCGAACTGGGGCCCACGGCCCCTACTGCAAAGACGTCACACCGAGTGGATGAACTTATGGAACGCTAACTGCGACTCCAAAACGCCAAAGTCCAAGCGTGAATTATTACATGAATTGGGTGTCTGGGAACGCACACAGGGCGGTAGTGCACATCCCTCTGCTGAGTCTGCTGGCTCCGTTATGCGTAAAGACTTTGATGCAACCGCATGGTCGACCACCCATGAAAGCGACTTCAAGCAGCTGATTGCAAACGCTCGAAAGCGAAGCGATGCTTTAGTTCGCACGACCATCCCGTCTGCAGCCCCGGCTCAATCGCAAGAATCACCCACAGTTGAGCAACCAGTGGAGGCTACAATTCCAACGAATATGCAGAAGCCGGAACAGCCACTCGTAGATCTCACAAGTGCCGCCTATCCTAAAATTCAACACGCACAGGAGCCCGGTGAAAGTGAAGAGCCTTATACGCTTCCTGGATAAACTGTCCATCCCAATGCGCATTCTTTCTTTGTCGTGTAGATATACCTTGGCTAGAACCTTCTCGCCGATAGAGATGCTTTATACCTCACTGTGCCGCGGTACTGGGGTTCTCTTCTACTGACATCCGGGAAAGCCTTTCCTCTAATTCGGAATCCAGATTTTGCTCTGAGCCTGCGATGCGTGCGGCCTCCTTAGCCTTTTGTTCGAGGTTGTCGAGTTCGGCGAGCTTCTGACGAGTCTTTTCTGCTTCCTCCTCTTCCACAGCTTGTCGTTCCTTGTTCTCTAGCTCCTCGAGCTCCTCGTCTATCTCTGCCTCGTCGACCTGGGGACCAGCCTCGTTCATTATGTTTCCAATCTCGTCCACCTTGGACATCTCCTCGCGCAATTCATCAACCACATCTTCGACCCTCTCGGCGCCACCAATCTGAGTATTGAGGCCACGAAGAACACCAGTACTTGCCTCCATCACTTGGACGTATTCAATCTGGCTAGTCGCTTGCTCAATCTTAGAGTAAACTTCCTCTAGCTGTGCCAGGGTATCTAGTCTCTGTTGCAGGTTACGTTCGGCCAGCTTCTTAGACCGCACCGCTGAAAGGGCAGATATCCTGTTCTTGTTATGCAAAGCTGCCTTTGCGGCTGAGTTCAATTCAGAGATTTTGTTTTCTAATCCTTCCACTTGTTTCGTCATAGTTGCCATGAGCGCTTTGATAGAGGCGATGGTGCTATCTTGCTGGGTAATTTCCCTCGGAGCATCATTTGAGGGTCGGAACTTGATTGTCTGGTGAATGGTTAGTGTGTCGAAGCGCATATAGAGGCCATTATACATACCTTGCCATCATATGCAATGGCTCCGCTGTCGCGGGATAAATATAACAATAGAACATCAAAGTCTGCTTCTGATAGCTCGCTGTCTTGATTTAGGGTTGTTCCAAATTCGCTCACAAAGCTTTCCTTAGAATAAACGAGGTCAGTGTTCGACGGACTCCGACCCATAACTTTCTTCACTATTCCTCCTGCAGCCTCCTGTTCTACAGTTAGCACTTCAACCACACCCTTTTCAACAGCAAAGCCCATACCTTAAGGTTCTCCACCAAAACCCACTCCTGGCCCTGTAAAACAGGCGAAGAGTCATCCGTCCCGACAACAACACCCTTCAACTGCTTCAACCCCCAGCTCATCACATTCCACGGATTTAAAACACCCGGATCAATAAGCCGCCACTGCGGCTTCTGCAAAATGGCCGGATTAACCCTATACACCTGCAACGGCACAATCGTCCGGTTCTGCATCGCCTCTTCCTAAAACACCCAAAACACACATTAGGACACCCGTATCTTGCACAGAGAAACAAAAACAAACAAACAAACAAAGAAAGAAAGACATACCAAAACAGCCCCAAGCGCCACCGGCTGCCCCCATTCCGGGATCTCCAGATCCCGCAACAGCGACTTATCAGCGCGGAGAATCAGATGGTCACTTTTCCGCATTGCCCCCTTAGACGGTGTCGAGAGTTGGCCGTGTGAGGAGGAGATATAGCCGTGCTTTGCGGCTTTGGTTAGTGCTTGTTCCCATGCTGCGACGTTGACGGCGTAGCCGTCGGGGTTGGTTTTGCGGTGTATGGCGAAGTCGGAGTAGAGGGATGGGAGTCGGTTTCTGGTAACAAATTCGATTAGCGTTGGTTCTTGTCGATTGGAAGGGTTTAGTGGTGTGAGTTTTCATACTTCCGGAATGCATCCTGTGATAGGATGAAGTTGAGAAGGTCGTTCATGTTGAGGATGGATAGGGTTTGTGATCCTGGGGTATAGTGATAATAGAGTCTTTGGTGTCCAATTGCGATAAAAGGCTAGATAAGGCCCTGGTTTCTGGAGGCTGCCGAGCCGAACTGCTCTGATGCAGGTGGGTTGTTAACAAACCGTAGTAGTTGTTTGTTACTGGAGTGATCATTGATATGGACCGATAAGACCAACACACGTGATGTGGCTATGCCTGATTAGTATAGCTACGCCTAGCTCTTCATGTGATGCGCAGTATATAGCCCAGTCGCTGTCCATATGACATATATAAAGCTAATGGTTTGATGGACTGGGAACATGGAATGAAAGCCGAACAATGTAAAAATGTTTCTGCTATGTACCATTGACATTGTCTTTGTCGGCCGGAAAGCATCTTGTGTAACGGCTCAGACTGCATGAATGAACTGACATCATCACTACGGCTCATGAATTGTGGTGTCTGAGATTGTTATTCTTTTGCCTCATGCAAAATAGGTATTCTTCGTACTTAGATAGATACCCTTCTCGGGCATTTACCAAAGAAGTCTCTCAGACATAAAAATAATTAAATTGGTCATGTGTCTATCAAATGCCCTTTCTTTGTACGCCCATATATTAGCCATTGCATCCTTAAGCTCGTTCAAAATCGTCATTTGCAGGATTATCATCATCTCTCGCTCCTTGAGTAGAGCTAAGACCGCCTGAGTCCATCGGATTAGCGATCAGCGATTTCCGATTCTTCCGCTTGTCTAGCTTTTCACTCGTCTCCTCGGGTTCGAAAACGTCTAGAGGATCGGCTGTCGCCGCCTCGTCTCCAGTGTCTAAGCCTCTAGACTCGAGATATTCAACCTTCACTGCATGTCTCAGGTTATCAACGAAAGCTTGCATCTCCGGTATAGGAAACGCGCCGTTGCTGTCCAAAACATCTGCATAGAGGCGTTCGGCCTCTTCGAGAGACGCAGAGGCCAGTGATGGCTTCCCTAGTCTGAGCCATCGGTCCGCAGCGAGAACACTCCACATGCCAGCTTTTCGGTGCCGTGAGCCAAATCTGACTCCGTTGATTGCATTTCGGGAGGCGTAGCAGGCTGAAATCCTTTCGCTGAGGAGCGCTTGGCCGATAGAGCCGACTAAACTCAGGTCCATGGCCCGCATGGCCCATCTAGCCGCACTTTCGATTCCAGAACCTCCACGAGACTTCAGTAATTCCATGGACAAGGAGAGACAACGTAAGGCATTGGGTGCATCTGAGCATCTTGTAAGGTAGGAATAACAGGCAGTTTCAATCATCTGATCAATATCATTGATTTTCGATTTTCCAGGCATGGAAAGAGGGTTCAGAAGCATGCTCACAGCACACATTTCATGGACGCCAGCATGATACTTCCACGCTTTGTCATTCGCATAGTCTGACCGGAGGAGTTCGTAGGTGGATGCCGATAACTTCCAATCCCGCAGCATGAAGGCAAAGTCCGCCATCTTTCGGAGAATGGCCTCGGGTACATCGGGCTTGTAGAAGCCATGAGCAAGGTCGTAGTTTCCACTGGTTCCACCACCGGAGCCAATAAGGCTAGATCGAGAGCCAGACCCGAAACCTGCCCACCGTCGAGACATTGACATGAAACGGCCACTGATGCCACGCCTTCGTGATGCTACCTGATCATTCCAAACAGTTACTCGATTCTCCATATAGGGTATCACGGATTGAGCGACCAACTCCCGGACGAAGGCTTTGATGGCAGTGACATCGGACTCGAAAAGATACGGCTGACCATCTGTATCTAGATCGACTAGAGGCTCTATTCGCTGTTAGATCCAGTGCATTAAAGCAACTTATAAAGTTTTTGAACCCTACCTGATCGACCTGACAGGCGTTCTGTAGGTGAAAGCCATTCGGCTTCGGGCACCTGGCAGCTGTCGTCATCAGTCACAACACATTGGTTGCTGCGTAGCCTCAAGAGATGACAATGCAAGCCAAAGTGACGTTTCATTTGGTCGTAGAGTTTCGTTGATTCCGCGATGTCATCGCGATCCTCGTCATGAACCAAGACATAGTACCGGAGGTACTCAGGGTGAACCCACTCCGGTAGCTTCCTATCTCCATTGCTGGTGTCCGCATATAGCCGTCGTAGCGTTTCAAGAGGCGATGTGTTTCGTGAGCTAATGGCGATAACGCTTGCCACGGGGTGGCGGAATGTCTCATGCGGGGTCGGAGAAGAGACTGATAGCAGCTGACGCAGAAATGATTTATATAATGGGGATGTTGTAGGAAAACTGAGAAAATCTTTTGGCCGTAGTATACCTCCCAGTGGATCATCTGGTGATTCCAATTGCCTCTCTAGCGCTTCCTCTAATTGTGTCAGAGGCGGCGCTCTCGGTTCAGAGGAGACCTGTGGGTTGCCCCCTAAGTCGACAAACCGGACCCCATAATCTTCCCAGCCACGACTTGCCCCTACACTATCGCGAACCACAATCTTCCCAGGAACAGTCTCTCCAAAAGGGCGAATTAGCTCCCAAAAGCCGCCCGCGAAGCCTTTCTGTCTGACTAGTTCATCAGTATCGACCGACGAGTAAACCCCGACTACCGGGGAGAATGAGCGTATAATCAAAGAGCGTATATCTTCAGAACCATCCAGTCGTCCTTCCGTCGGAGAACCCAGTGACGATCGGGTCAATTGCGGCGTTGACGATCTTATAGATCGAGCATGGGGCGATGCGGATCTAATCGGCAGCTCCGCAGCGGTGGCCGATAGAGGGGGTTGCGGGGGGGACGTGGCAATTCTTGAGTCTACTAGGTCCGAATCTAGATTTGGAGACGAATCGCGGCGTTGATCTGGATATCTCGTCTTGGATGCGACTCGCGGAACGCCGGGCGAGAAGGACGGCGGAGGTCTGACCGGAGCAGCATCTCCGGGCGATGTCATGGACTCCGAGTGGATGGCGAAGCGGGACTTATAGAAATTGAAGGGACTTTAGAGCCCATGGACCGAAGCTATAAAAAGAAAGAGGGGGTGGGTGGGGGGAATGCACGTAGGAGCGGTCAGTATTGAAGTAACACGTGGGTTTGGAGAGAAGGGAGAAAGTGGAAGACGGAGATTGAGGGAGGAGGGATGTTGTTGTTGACGGGATGGAGGCCAAGTCACCGCGGTAGAAACAACAACGCAACGTGATACAATAGTAATTAAATTTAGCAAATGGAGGATTCAGGTAGTCAAGGTAGACTCATAGGTACGGAAAATATGTTCTATCTGGACAAAGAGACACATAAGTAATTATAGTTGAAACTCAAAAACCTGCAAGGGGGACTAAAGTTCATTCACGTTCAATTACTCTTCCTGAAATGCTTGACCAGGACCAAATGATCTCAAATGCCGACAAGGCGGAAGGCGGTGGTCCCTGCTACCTGATCGCAAAGTATAAAAAGACGGGCAGAATTACTGAAGTCATCAATGCGGGCACCGACAACAAAACTCATAGAGTCATACTGTAACTTCCTTCTGTCATGGAAACGATCCATGTTCAAATTCACTTCTTTACGCATTCTTCCTGAGATATATCAGTTCAGGCCCACCCAGCAATTTCTGCGAACTGTCTATGTTTCCACTCAATCTACAAGATTCCCGACTAATACCAGAAGCACCCCACTAGTATTAAACCTACCGATCTGTCCCTGGCGCCAAACTGTGTGCAATTATTCCATGAACCACAAGAAACCTAGAAATTCTTCCCCTGAGAGAGCTACCAAAAGGAGACGCATATCTTCCCCTATCTCGCGCAAGAACCCTTCTGACGAAATGACCGCGACACCCGATCAGACGCATCCTATAATCCAGCTCACGCCCATCGAGAACACCCTGAAATCCCTCCTCCTAGATGTCGCAGACTACATACGAGAACGGTCGATTGCAGAAGGAGGCAATGCAGTGGACACCCCACGCACGGTACTGCGTTTTACAGGAGGCTGGGTGCGGGACAAGCTGCTCGGCATCGATAGCCATGACATCGATGTGGGCATCAATAACATGACAGGCTACCAGTTCGGTCTCCTGCTTAAGGACTACTTGGATATTCCCGAGAATCTGCAGAAGTACAAGAAAAACCACAACAATGGCCAGCTCAAGGACGCTATCGTCAGTCTTCATAAAATTGAAGCTAATCCGGAGAAGTCAAAGCATCTGGAAACGGTCACTACTAAGATCTTTGGGCTAGATATCGATTTGGTTAACCTACGGAAGGAAACCTACTCGGATGATAGTCGCAATCCCCAGATGGAGTTTGGTACGGCCGAGGAGGATGCAATGCGCCGGGATGCAACCATCAATGCCCTCTTTTACAATTTGAACGAGTCCAAAGTAGAGGATTTTACTAGGAGGGGCTTTCAAGATATGAGAGACCAAGTAATCCGAACACCAATGGAGCCGTATCAAACCTTTAAGGATGACCCATTACGTGTACTGCGACTCATTCGGTTTGCCAGCCGATTAGGATATCGCATCGATGAAGATACGGAAAATGCTATGAAAAACAAGGATATCAGTGAAGCACTTAAACTGAAGATCAGTAGAGAGCGAGTGGGGACTGAGATGATGAAGATGCTCAAAGGTAATATGTTCTCTGATTTACAACCATGATTTACACACTCACAACATACAGGTCCTGATCCCCGAGGTGCTCTACAATTTATTGACCGCCTTGAATTATATCCAACAATTTTTGCAAACCACCAAGATGATGTCGGCGTGGATACATCTTCTTGGGCTCCTGCATACAATGCGCTGCAGAAGTTATTACACCCCAACAACAACTCGATACCTATTGCACGTGTACGCGACCTGCTTATTCGCGACGCTCAAGAAGCTTATTATGCTTGGGTGATTGCCGCATTCGCACCCTGGTCTACGGTGCCAGATCGCGTGGCGCAAGGGCCAAAACCAAGGCCACCTCCTGCCCGCGCGGCGGAAGTCGCTAGGGATAGCCTTCGTTCTGATAACAAAACGATCAACTTGCTCCGTGATGCGGCTCGTCATTGGCGCTCTATCGTGGACGTGAAATCCTCACTTCTGCAAGGGCGTATGAGTGGCACCGCGGCCGAAATTCGACAGCAAATTGGATTGCACATCCGTACATGGAGCAAGGACTGGAGACTTTGCTGTACCTTGGCCATCTTGCAAGAAGTTGCGCAAGGAGGCGAGTTCAACAAAGGTGAGAGTTTCCCGTTTATCCTTGGCTTCCCAATCGTACTTACTCGTATGTGCTTGGCAGTGATCCAAGAGTACAATCAGTTTCTCTCATACCTCGTAGAACACGACCTGGAAAACGTCTACGACATGAAACCCATCGTGAACGGGGTTGAAATTGCCCAGAACCTTGCATCTCCGAAAGGACCGTGGATGAGCAAGGCTTTGGACATGGTGATTAAGTGGCAGCTCCTACACCCAGAGATCACAGATAAGGCCAAGGCGTTGGAAGAAGTGTCAAGTCGAAAGGAAGAGCTTGACATACGCTCGAAGTGATGGAACCAACCTAAAACAAGATATCCACCTAGCACAGTAGAAAACCATGCAATAGCTACCAAAATTACAATCTGCATGGTGACGAATGTATGGAGCAGGATATAGTCTCCTTTGTTGCATAATTAAGGAACAGGGTTTCCCAAGAAAGCAAGAAGTGGAGCGGAGACCAGGCACAATAGCGTCATAAAGCAGCCGTGACTGCCCATTGACGTAAGATCCACAATGGGGTCCAACTATTCGGCATCAACAAACATAAAACAAAGTCAATCCATGAATATCCTCTGACCACAACCCCACAAGACCAGATACCATAGATATAGACACACTACATATACAGATTTCTCACAAAGACACCTTGAAGGACTCACCCACCTCTCGCCATGAGCACTACGACCACTACCACTACATCTCCAAGCACAATAATGATCGAGGGTGCAGGGGCTGCAAGTGTAAGCATTTCCTTTGGTTTCCAAATATATAACACTCACATCCCAATAGACAATAGGTTCCCGACCAACCCAACAAGACCAGTATACATTCCTCCTCCCAGAGAACTTCTTAACAAAATCAGGCGACAAGATAGCCTTCTTCGCAGTTTACGACGGACAGTATGCATCACCTTCTTTACTTAAAATATGAACCAATTAACCGAAAGCATGATAAACACAGTGGCTCCAGCAAAGTATCCAAACACGCCAACGAAAACATACTGCGCTTTTTACAAGAAAGCCCGGAACTCGAATCTGGTCGGTACGAAGAGGCCATCAAAGAAGCGATCAAGAAAGAGGAAGCGGAGCTACTGAAAGACTTCCGCGACGGCGAGGAGCAATTCGCGACGTCGGGGTCGACTGCTGCTTTGGCCTTGGTCAATTTGACCCAGGGTTTCCTGGTCATTGGGAATCTGGGCGATTCGCATATTCTAATGGCGGATTATACTAGTTCGAGTGAGGGAGCTACTAATATCGTACGTTACGTATCTTCTACGTGGATTGACCTGTTCGGAAAAACAAGATCTAACTCTCATACAGCGTCGGATAACGAGGTCACATAAACCGGGCGATTCAGACGAGAAGAATCGAATCATGGATGCCGGGGGTATGGTTAACACTGATAGTGGGACAGAAAGGCTAGGTCGGTGTTCCTGTCTATGAAGAATAAATTATGAGTTCATGATACTCTACAAGGCCTCTGACACGGATGATATAGGCTCCCTGAACATGTCTCGAGCACTGGGTGATCTCCAATACAAGGACCCTCTCATTAACTCGGGGACGGGGCCGCTCAATGAAGCGCAGATACGGGCTGATGTCTCGTCTTCTATCGATCAATGGAATCTTTTATCCAATGAGCCGTATCTGTCACGAGTCGACTTGAATGATGGGAGTCAGCACGTTTTAATCTTGACCTCGGATGGCGTGACTAACAGCCTTGAAGATGAGATTATGGTGCACGGGTTATTGACGTGCTACCGGTCTGGGTTAAATGCAACAGAGTCTGCGAAATATATTGTTGACGAGGCTGCGGATGTGCCGGGTAGTGATAATGCGACTTGCATTGCAGTTTTCATTGGTGGTGCGTCATGAGGCGGTTCATGGTTCTCGATGTGTATGCGGCTGGCCATGCAGATACGCACTTGGATTTTATAGTTCGTTAGACAGGGGAATAGAATAGATTTTATACTTGTGAGACAGAACAGCGTAGACGAAAAATATCAATAGAACACCTCAACTATAAATTCTGCTTTGTAAAATAAATGGATATATTGTTATGCCCTGAACTGCGATCATCCATCTAACTGCGTGGCAACTAAAATCGACAAAAGAATCAAAGGAAGTTTTACGATAGAAGTAAACTAGTCTAATCTTGATCATATCATGATACTTTGCCAGTCTCGCCAAGCTCAGATAAACAAAATGCTTCAATGAAACCTCAATATCAAGAAACGCTTTGCGAAAAGACCTATGAACGTGATAAGTTATGAAATAAAGAAAAAGAACAACGGAAAGCGAGAGCTATCACTCCTGAATATGACGAGATAGAGCTTCAATGAATGCTTCTCCCCACTTAGCACTATTCACAGAAGCATTAGTTAGCTTAGTATAAGTATAAAAAGAATGAGATCCGGAACTTGCCTTGTGTGGGTGGTGATAAATTCTCGTAGATTCTCATATCGTTCCTTCCTCTCCTTGTCGTCCATACTGATTGCTTGGTGGACTGCATCTGACAGTTCCTGTACACTAGATGGGTGGAAGGTTACGCTGCCACCAGACATGAAAGAGGCAGCCCCTGCAAGTTCGGAGAGCACAAGGACTCCATGCTTATTCTCCTGACAAGCCACGTATTCAGACGCCACGAGGTTCATGCCGTCTCTTCGGGAGGTGAGGAGGCAGATATCGGAAATGCAGTACAAGGCCGTTAGTTCAGTGAAAGAGACAGACCGGTGCATGTAAATGAGTGGTGTTCCATCGGGTGTAGCTAACGCTGTTAGCAAAAACATTGAAAACGTATAGAGGGCTACATACCATGCTCTCCATTGATCTTGCCGACAAGTGTAGAAATTTCCTCCTCAAGCTCCTGATACTCTTTCACATCCTCACGACTGGGTATAGCCACTTGAATCAGGGTGACCTTGCCCTCCAATTCGGGATAGGTCTTAAGGAAATGATCCCACCCCTCGAGCTTCTGGACTAGACCCTTAGTATAATCCAACCGATCCACACCGATAATGACAGTTTTGCCCTCATAACGCCTTTCTAACTCTTTGATACGTTTCTGAACGTCCGGATCTTGCATAGAGTCGTTGAATTTCTGCGGGTCGATCCCGACCACAAACGTACCAACACAGGCTGTGTGTCCTTCGTATTCAAGCTGGCCTTCTTTCTCAGCATTGGCGCCCCTGTAATATTATTAGCCCACGCACCATCAGAAATCATGAATGAAGAAAGAAAATCTACACTCACAAACTACGTTCACAGCTCTCAGTAAAGTTCCGCCGATACTCATCCGTGTGGAACCCAATCACATCGCAAGCAAGCAACCCCTTAAGTAAATCCTTCTGCACAGGAATCGCCCTCCAAAAGTCCTCCGCAGGAAATGGGGTGTGCAAAGTAAATCCAATCGGGCAATTCTTCCCTTGCTTCTTCAGTCGCTCACGCAAGAGAGAAGGCAGGAGCAATAGATGGTAATCATGAACCCAGATAAGATCCCCATTAGCCGCTTCTTTGGCGACCGTATCGGCGAAGATCTCGTTCACACGCTGATACGCTTCCCATGCATCTTCATTGAAGGCAACTCCAGACTGGTAATGGAGAATGGGCCAAAGGACGGAGTCTAGTGTTGGTTAGTATGTCGGGGGATGATAGAACGGAGGAGAGGTGCATACTCGAGAATTTGTTGTAATGGTCTTGCGCCAACTGCTCGCTCAGGAAGATTCCCACCGCGCTATTCTCTGCTAGAGCGTCTGAGACCTTTTTCTGCTCCTCTGGGTCCTCGATAGCCTTGCCAGGCCAGCCGAACCAGCGGAAGTTCGTTGACTTTGTCAGACCCGACAGGGCTGTTACAAGTCCACCGCTGGATAAGCTGGACTTGTATGTACCATTTTCTTCCTTGACAGATAGTGGAAGACGGTTTGAGACGATAATCAAGCCGCGCTTCTTCTTATTCTCCGTCACCATGTTGAGTCTTGAAGAGTAAGTTAGTTCTGATTGTTCGTTTTCGTCTGAAGTGTCTAGTGGCTAAAGATCAGTTCAAAGTTATTGGTATTTTCTAGGCAAGAGTGTTATGTCTGAAGTAGCACTACTATAAGAGGATCATCATGATATCCTTGAGTCTTTTGGTGGTGAATGTACGTATACAGATGACGTCATGATGATACTGGTAACACTTGAGAGCCAAGATAAGGTAATACTTGGCTACTGGTAGGAACAGGCTTCATTGTGCCAATAGTTGAAACGTGGCGCTGGTACTGTGCTATATAATGGTGGCCATATATGGGACTCGGCAGTGGTAAGACTTGGCCAGCAGGTCATGGAGATCCTAATGGCGGAAGTATATGCCGTCAGAACGTTATAAAACGGAAGATACCCGACTGCCCTACTAGTACAGGCGCAAGAAGCCAATGGCGGAAGCTATCTTGTGCTCATGCTGTAGCAATGATACTCCACTGGAGATAGTCGTGAGTGCCCAATCTATAGCAGACTAAGTCGATGTTCAACTTTATATTAAACCCTGATTTCCTATTTTAAGTTCAAAAGTAGTATGATACTACGGCTGTATAAGAGGGAATATTTCTAAATTTTGTTGAGTGAGAATTTCCCAGATCATATGAGCACTGAGAGTGCCGTGATAGAAAGTCTCCTTAGAGGCAAACACCTTTCGAGTGACGACTAGCCCAATCTACAACACCAATACTGTCAGGGGAGGAGAGGGAGGTGGTAGAATTGCAAGCTATTGTATATAATCAATCAGAATATAGATATTCGCCGCTTACCTATGGGCACGCCTCTATAGCTCAGTGGTAGAGCGCTTGACGTGAGTTGAAACCGCACATTATTCCTAGTAAATCATTAACTAACAAGTAAAAAAGTTGTATACGATAGATATCAAGAGGTCCGTGGTTCAATCCCGCGTGGAGGCATTGTTTTTTTGCGTCTTCAGAAGACAATAACTCCTCCCCTGTCCATTCTAAGGTAGCTTACGGGTGGGAACGCGGGAAGAAGTGGAAGGAATTTAAAAACATTAAAGTAGAAAAATAACTAACAACCTAGGCATGTTATAGGTGGAAAGGTGGCCGCTTCTGGCGCCAAAGGCTATCATTTTCGGCGTCGATTCCACTGGTATAAATTTACTTGTAAAGCGGCACTCTACGTCACATCTTGTTTTATCATTATTTACCTCTATCCGCTGGTATATCTTCCTCCTACATCACTTGTCGGTCATTGTTCCGGCAAGTTCCATGGATCTTTACGGGGCCCTCGGCATTAGTATCGAACCCTAAATTGAGCCCAAACAGCCTGCAGACTTGGAGATCCATCATAACGTAGGACCTGGTGCTTGGAAATCCAGGCAAAACGACTGGTCACTGGAACAAAAAAGGTTGTATGACAAAACACCCGCTTGTTATTGGACGTGACTGTTCTAGGACTCTGCAGCTTTGGAAGCAGAAGTGCCGGCTATTGGGACCTTGAGCAAGCTGTGTGACCTAAGCAGAGAATGACGAAGAGACGGCTCATACTGCTGTAATGGTGGCTTCTGGGGTAAACATTGAATGACCCAATTAGCTGTATTGCATTTGTAACGTCGCTATGACATCTCATTATGAGGCGGGCGTCTGACCGTTGGATTGCTAACAGAAGGGCAAGATATAAGGGTCTGGAAACCTGCTTTGGATATAGTTTTCCTACAGCTACTGGCAATCAAACCATTTCCGCCGTACTCTATATCTAGTTACACAATTTCTCGACCAGTAACCAACATGGCGCCACGTGTTAGCGATGCGATCAAGGAGGATCACCGTGAACTTGAACAATACTATGAACGTATCACCCAATCGAGTGACCAGGATGAGCAGACGAGGTACCAGAACCTGTTCACCTGGGAACTAGCTCGTCATTCCATCGGAGAAGAGCTCGTAATCTATCCAGCATTGGAGAAACATGTCGCCAATGGTAAAGCTCTGGCAGAAAAGGATCGTAAGGAGCACCAGAGTGTGAGTTTATACCGCATAAATCCCACCAAGACGAACAAAGCTCACAACAGGATAGGTCAAGGAGCAATTGAAGAAGTTCCAGAATCTCAAGGCTTCAGACGCAGACTTCATCCCTACGCTCGAGGCTCTGATGAAGGATCTCGCGCCGCATATCAAGGAGGAGGAATCAACGGATTTGCCAGCCTTAGAGGAGGCACTGTCTCCGGAAGAAAGTGAAAAGCTTTCCAAGTCCTTTGGTCGAACCAAGATGTTTGTGCCTTCTCGTTCTCACCCGAGTGCTCCGAGTAAGCCACCATATGAGACTGCTGTGGGCCTTCTTGCAGCTCCCATTGACCACCTGGCGGATCTTTTCCGCAAATGGCCTGATACTTCTACCATGCCTAACCCATCTACCGAGTGAATGTATTGTCTATCAGTGAAATTGTAATGGAAGCAACGTCACGGGCGGGAGTGATATACAATTCTGGGGAGCGGTACATGTATTCTGGGATTTTAATGTATAGTTATCATTTAATGTTTGGTTGAGTTTGGTTGTCTATGGATATGTGTTGCAAATCATGAGAAATGGAGGATCCTTTCTTTTCCGTTTGACAGCACTATGAATTTCGTCCTTAAAATGAATAAAATAGTATATGGTACCATTATTAAGTAGCACTACTGGAAACAGCTAATGATCAAGAATAAGGAAGTGTGGATTATATGTAAATTAGAAAAATAGTGACATGATGCTCAAAATTCTTATGTTTAGACACATATATAGTACATGTTTATGGACGTATTCTATCCACTCGTTTCTCGATTCTAGGACCTCGCAACCAACTATGTATCAACCGCCTCTTTACGAATATATCTTTTCTCCTCCAACAAACCCATCTCCACCAAGTCCAAATCCTTGCGTCCATCCTGGGCTAGATTTCCGTGCCTCGCGAATTTTCCAGAATATGGAACCCTATCCCAGGTTAGTTCACTTCATCCAAAAAAACCCATGATAGCCGTGAAGAATGGTCACCTACATCATACACAGCACGCAAATCCTCCTTATAAACTTTACCATCCTTCTGTATTAAAAGCCACGTAGTTCCCCATTCGAAGAGGGCCGCACCCCACTGTACAACATTCGCGATTAGCATACCTAGTGTGCATGCCACTGACAGAGTGACGGCTACTTACACCAAACGGATCAGCAGCGCAGCGATGGCCGTGCATCAGTTGAAACAGCTCACGTAGCGTCAGCGCTCCATCATTATCCGAGTCCCATTTCGCAAACAGATTCTCGAAAAGCTGCGGGATGAATCGGCCTTCAGGGTCATAAGTACCACTGTCCGAGCCGTGCTGGAATCGACCAGTTAGTCTGCGATGCCGATTGCTTTTATCCAGCTGAGAAAGACCTACCTTAGCCTTGTGTACGCTCCGTACATAAACTCGAAACCACGGATCTGGGAGCCAGCTATATGCCAGTCGAGTCGGGTACGAAAAGTTAATATTGATGATCAACACGGCCAGGAATGAAAAGAGGATATTGAAGCCCAGTTCACGAAATCCAATATAGGTGTCCCATGGGAAAATCATCCCATCACCGTCACGGTCCCAGAATAGGACGTGCTGCTGGAGAGGGGTCTATCCATGAGAGATGTCAGTTCGTTATATATAAGTCGCTGGATGTTATGATTGCCATTGTTGGAACATACGTATCCCCGGACCTTATTGGCCCATTCTTGGTCTCCGGAGGGCTTCTCAATGGATACTGCGACATCTGCGCGCGCGACGCCGGGGTTGTCTATGGCTTCGTTGATGTGAGTCGCGGGAATCCGTTTCACGGTAATTGGGGCTTCTTTAGCGACAACGGTGATGTTAGGACCGTCGCCGTTGAGCATGTCATTTTTTTCGTCTTTAAGGGACGTGTCGATGTTTACTTTGGAAGGCATTTTGATTAATTATTGAGTGTTGATGATTTGCTGATTCCGGGAAATGCGTGACTTTTAATAGACAATCGCGGTGACATCATACTTGATATCATACTTAACCGAACTTCGACGTCACAATGGAATTCATTCCTCCCCAAAAACGTCATTTTGAGGTACTTCTCCACATCATACGATAGTAACATGCGTACAGGATGATCGCTGATAAGGCTGCGAATATGCAATCAAGAGCTAATGTCTTCTGTCGACCTCTGCCTTGCTGTCATGTCCTGTCCATCGATCACTAACGAATGCGAACTAATAAGCTCTATAATAGTTTGGCAAACACCCTCTATCTATCTACCTGAAGTACTTAGCAGTGTCTTGTCATAATATTGATTTCAAAAAATGGCTCTTGTCGCCCAAAGCGCAACTTTCATCCACCAGTATATCTCTTCATTTCTCCACTCCAAGCCCCGTAAATCCCCCGAAGCGCTGAAGCTAGGGATTCTATCTTCAGCGCAGATCAATGCGGCTGCAGGTATATGACCCCTACTTGTCTGCAGATCATTATGGCTCACGACGATTGATCAGTTATCCATCCCGCGGAAACACATCCGGATGTAATCTTATACGCTATTGCCTCTCGCGACGCTTCGACCGCCGCTCAGGCTGCTAAACAGTACAACATCACCAAATCTTATGGGTCGTACCAGGAACTCTTGGATGACCCTGCTGTGGATATTGTATATGTGTCCACCCCTAATGGGCAGCATTATGAATGGACTTCAAAGGCCCTCCAGGCTGGCAAACACGTGCTTTGTGAGAAGCCGTTCACATCGAATGCAGATGAAGCAAAGGGTTTAGTGAGCCTAGCCAAAGAGAAAGGATTGACTCTCGAAGAAGCTGTAGGTCTATGTCGACACCTCAATTAGAAACTAATGGGTAACCTAATGCACCAAAGTTCCACTGGCAATTCCACCCAGCAGCACATGCATGGCGACATATTTTAGAGTCCGGCCAGCACGGCAGGATCTTGCGGACAAAGGCCGTGATGACTGCTAGTCCCGGTGTGCCAAAGGAAGATATTCGATGGCAATATGACCTTGGTGGTACGAGCTTCAGCCCTTGAATGCTTCTATCATCGCTTGCTCTGATATCGTTCAGGTGGTTCCGCGATGGACATGACATATGCCCTATCATTCACTCGCTACGCTCTTCGCGCGCGGCACCCTAAAGCCATCAACTCGGTCACTGCCCGCGTCTCCAGCGACGATCCGCGCGTCGACGCGGCCATGTACGCCTATTTGACTTTTGTCGGACCCCAGGATACTGAGGTCCATAGCCAGATCTACACTGACATGGAGCGGCAATGGGTTGTTGGCGTTGTTCCGCGTTTCTGGGAGTTGCCTTCAATTGAAGTGGAGACTGAGAGGGCTATCATCTTCTTCTACAATGCGATGATGCCACATCTGTATCATTATATCTCTGTCACTGACAAGACAACAGGCCAGACGCGTTACCACAAACAGTACAAAGGAGGTCCTTTGTGGGGCAATGTTACGACTACCGGCGGCAAAGGGGGCAGCTCGCACTGGAGTACCTACCGATGGCAGTTGGAGGCGTTCGTCGATGCCGTCAGAGGCAAGACACCCACATACTGGATCCCCGGCGAGGATAGCATTTGCCAGATGGAGTGCATTGATGCTTTGTATCAAGCTGCTGGTCTACCGGTGCGCGGAGCCCCAGCTAAGAAAGGATGAAGCACGACCCAGAAGGAGAGATCTGAGCATTGGAGATACCTGGTAAACAAGATGTAATGATGTTTATGACTGTTAACTGGGTTTAGCACCTTGGGTGTGTTGAATCCGCATAGTTAATATATGCTTAATCTATGAAACCTGATTTTTCCCCCCGCTAATTCCCTTGTTCATCGAGTGTTCGTCGGCAATACAAAGGATGCAGTGATTGTCTTGGCCAAGCCAGTCAGCAATGACGACATACCTTTTGCCAGATCACGTGAAACAATAATTACTGCTAGTTTACACCGCCTGCCTTGGGTCTCGCAATCACACTTATTATGTAAACCAATATCAAATGCTCATTTACATATAGTATCCCTCGCATTTCCTCGGTTTAATCTTTCCCACCCTTTCTTCTTACCAGAAGGATTGAATGTGTACGAGTAAACTGCTAGTAATCAACCTTAATGGAAGAACTTCGGCGGGCGTGCCGTGAGGCGCTATCACAGCGGGATTCGACTTCGTCCACTTTCCCAGAAGCGCAGGTAGTAAATATTGCGCTTCCTGAAGAATTAGATCTGTTATGGCAGGATGTGTCATCGCAAGGGAATTCAAGCAATCTAGAAGTAAGTAAATACCAACATGGATCATGCTAAGTATAAGAATATACTAATGATGCCTTAGATATGCGAAAGCCTCCTCGTCGCCTATAACTTTTTCAAGGCCCGGGGTCCGAAGGATCTGTGCCGTGCTGATGAGCATGCTGCAAACAGTATCTATTCCTGGGCAAGTGATGCTGCACTTCCGTCTCCAGTCTATGCTCAGATAGAAGAAACATCGGATGGTGAGCTAAGATTCAGTTTGATTTAACCGATTGCTGTTCTAACTGTCATATAGAGAAGAATGATGTTATCCTGGAAGACCAACTAAGGTCGAGGATCGCCTTGTCAGTGCTTGCCACGTTGTCTGAATCACTGCCAGTATCCAAAGCGGAGAATGTAGCAGACATTGTCATTGCATTAGCCAGCTTCTCATCTACGGAAGATCCGTGGACAACTCAAGAAGCATTCACATATGCGACTACATTACTGAACGCGTTCGCTTCAACAACTGCTACCAACAAAGAATCGAATACTACATTCTGGTCCGTAATCGAAAAGATCCTCAAAGACAGAATCAGACCCCTCTTCGCAAAAACCAGAAACCCAGCCATCACCTCCGCTGGGCGCAAGAACTTCCATCCAGTCCCATTACCCCGATTCGACGCTGGCATCCTAGACCCAGAAACCAAGCCATGGAAGATCCAAGATATTTACGCCACAGCCGTCCTCTCCTGGATAATCCAGCAATATAAAGTACGCCCTCCTCTCCTCCTCTCCCCTCACCCCCCCCAAATGATACTCAACACCACTAACAACAACCCCAGCCCACCAACCAAACCAACCTTGAAACCCATTTTCCCTTACTAGTCCCCCCTATCCTAGCACTAATAGACGACGACACAAGCGCCATCAAAACAAAAGGCTGCACCCTCCTCAGAAACCTCCTAACCCCAATCCAACAAACCAAATCCCCAATCCTCCACCGCACAAACCTAACCTCCGTCTTCGAAGACGCCCTAAAACCCTGCCTCCTCTCCCTCCCCACCATAACCCCAGAGCCCGACTCCATAGACCTCCTAAAAGAGGCCTACCCAGCCCTCCTCACCCTCCAAAAAACAACCTACACAAACACCCCCTCCCCGTCTCCTCAATCTCAATCCAAAACCCAACCCAACAAGCTCGAAACCTACATTTCCCGTCTAACAACCACCCTCCGGGAAAACCTCATCCCCTCATTCCACCACATCAGCTCATCGAACACGACCTCGCTATCCTCTGACTTCGCATCATTCCCGTATCCGCGTCTCTCGACGCTGCTACTGGAGCAGATGGTGCCTGTTCTGGGTGAGTTGGGTATCCATACGACGAAGTTCCTCCAGGATATTGTTCCGATTTTGCATAATACGCTGGCGAATCCGTTTGGACCGGCTTATCCGCCGATGCTTTTGCGTGCGGTGGAGGTTGCTAGGGGGGTGGTTTTGAATGCGCATCCGCGGGTGTGGAGGTGGAGGGGGGAGCTTTTGGATGCGCTGTGCTCGTGCTGGATTCATGTTGTGGAGGAGGAGGGGGAGATTGTAGAACGAGGTAAGAGGGGTGGTGAGAGTGAGAGTGAGGGTGCGGTTATGGAGAGGCTCAAGAAGGAGTTGAGAGGTGTGGTTTATTTGTTAAAGTTCGCTTTGCAGAATTCAATTCAAGTGGATGGTGGTGAGGGTCAATTGGAGGCGAAGGAGAATCTGGACAAGGAATTGCGAGAGTTGGTTGATGCGGATGAGAGTTTGAAAGGTCTTTTGTTGGAAGATATTGATGCTAATGATGGGGGCTTTTTTGGGGAAGCCTAGGTGGTGGTCTTTTTGTTTATAGAATTACTTATGTATGATCATGCAGCTAAAACCATGCATTAGTACATCTAACATGCTAAGCCAAGACTTGCAAACGCTAATGCTAACGTGATGCGTATGGGTATCGCGTCATTAAGTTATAATTCATGAATCGTGGCACACAGATATGCTGTTCAAATATCAACTCGCTGTTTGAAAAGACTCTTGCCCCTCAACCATTGTCGGTAGCGCTTGTAGCGCTTCATTTCATGGTCCTCCGCAGTAACTGTGAGTCCTTCGTCCGATATATTGAGGAACTCGGCGTAGTCTGCCATATTTTGATCCGCGTTGGCCTTGAGAGCGGAGTCTTCGACATTGCATTTGTTGACATACTCAATCAAATCCAAGTTTGATTCTCGTTCGCGAGCAGAAGTGGCCGTAAGGTCGTCCCTGGATGTCACAACAAGAGGTACTTTCAGGGGGTGGTTGATATAGCGTTCATACTCCTCGGCCTCCGCGGACGTGACAGATGGATTCAACGAGTCACTCACCAGTTGACCCAAAGTCCACTGTGCGATTTGCGCTTTGCTGGGCGTAGAGCGCTGAGTGGAATTGCTGGTCTCGGAAGCTCCAAATGATGAGTCTCTCATGAGCCCGGATCCTTGATTGGTAGAGAGATGCCAATTTGGTGCAGGAGTAACAGCTCCAAATTGTGTCCTTTCCGGACGATCTCGGACAAAGTCTGGCTCCTGAATCCTGACGCTCCGCTGCTGGTGTTGACGTTCCCTGTTAACTTGCTCATTTGGGATTCGAGCCACAAATGGGCTGAGATCATAGAGCGCCCCGGATGACGGACGGAAGGGGAGATAACGAAGAGTAGAATTCATCTTGTAGGAGAAGATCTTCGAGAATGATGAAATAGCCAATGGCCTGTAGTATTCGAGCCAGTGATCATCATACCGAGACAAAGGCTCCTTGGGCGGGGATGGTGGTGGTGGCATCTCTTTTTCCTTGAGATTGTCAGGTGTATACCAGCGTATGTAATTGGGTCGTGGCTTATTTGACCAGGACCTTGGATTGGCGTGGTGCAAGTAATAGTCGGTTGATAGATCCCAAAGCATCGGCTGACCCTGCGAAAAGATATAATTGCCAAGGAAAAGATTGTATGCCTCCTGTCGCTGTGCATCCAGGAATGAATTATTATAGTACCTTTTGAAACTCTCCACCATATCTCGTGAATGGCTGCTCCATTGATTGATCTTCCGGTAGGTGGCCATTGTGTTGACTAGATGAGAACCTCCATATTGGATCGCAATTGTATCACCGTGATCGTGCCACATGTCAGTAAAAAGATTGACTGCATCGGTGTCATATTCCACCGTTGTGCCTTCAATTATTCCGAGCGCATGAAGCTGGTGGCCAAGTGCTCGTTTTCCAATCACAAATTGGGCGGCATTGGTGCGATCGAGGCAATCAATACAGTTTGTCCTTGCAATGCCATTTTGTAACCTTAGGCCAGACTCCGCATCATGCCCATTCTTGAAAAATCCGGTCTTGGGGATAATCTCGCCCGCAATTTCTTCAAGCGTTCCTATCACATCCTGATCACGGCTTTTTGCAGCTCGACTCATATCCCAGGGCTTGTATATAAGCTTTTTGTCTTCTGGCAGGAATTGGTTGAGATAGTTTATGGCATTGGTGTATTCCTTAAGAAGCTTTGACTCTCGTGGGGTGCGCTCTCTGGACTTTATCAGGTTTAGGATATAGACCGGGGCCCCATATCTCTCAAACAGATTATCGAAATGCAACGCTGCCGCGGAGTAGAATGGGTCGACCAGGTTTAATTCAATATCAGGCTTCGGAGATACGCCGGAATTTTCCTGCGTCCAGTAGAGAGGAATGCTTCCCCGGTGCTGAACATAGGAAGTGTAGAGAGGGTTTGCATAAAGATCGGGGCCGGCGGCGTGGAATGAGGTGGTTGTCATTTCAGACACGATCTGCTCAGTCTCAACGTCGTTGGCGACATAACCCAGATCATTGGCACCTCGTTTCAGGAAGCGTGCTCCTGCAAAAAATCGTGATCGGCGAGCGATAATAGTAATGTAGACCAAGCGGCCATACACAGACATCTTCGCTTGTTCAACATATCCATGAATGATCGGCAGACACCACTCATAAGGGTTCTTCAGGTTCTCGAGGGCAGGGCTGAGAAGGTGATGATTCCATATGAACATTGTGTTGTAGTCCTGCTGGGAAGGCTTCGGATAGCCATCTCGATGGGCTTTGCGTTCTCGACAGATATTGCGCTGCAATGTGTGGGTGATATCGTAAGAATAGCTGAAGTAGAAAGACCGAGTTAGGTCAAGGTTATTCAGAATGGCGATATATCTAGCCTCCTCCGGATTTTTATCTGGTCTGAGTTTTGAGGAACTGGAATTTGTCAGAGAGATCAACTCAGTCCCATCAATCTGGTAGACATAATGGCCACCGAGCATAGCAACTTGACTCCTCTTAGTTACGAGGAGCATGTAGTATGTATCGGTAAACTTGATAAATCCCAGCATAGCCCATGCACTGCACCTCAGCTTCAGGCCACCCGATATCTTATTGCCATCGTCAATAGCATCTAGTAATTGACTCATTTCTCTCTTGCTGTACACAATATCGTCTTCAGCGACGTTCAGATCACCCGTCTCGGTAGTTCGATCGATTTTCAAAATCCTGAAGCGGGTGTCCGACAAGTCCATACCAACCATATAGAACCTCGTAGCTGTTTCGTAAAGAGAGAATTTATGCATCCGGTTGATGCCTTCTTCACCGGTATCGAAGAACATCGACCGGTGCTTTTGAAGGGACGTAGGGGTAGAGTCTCTCTCGAAGGATGTTGCTATACGTGGCTCTTCGTCCTCATCGGCCCCATCATCACTTATGGCAGCTGCAGACGGTGGGTTGTACGGCACTGGAGCGTAAGGGGAGAGCACTCTGGTTGGGGGTATCGAGGAGTCTTCTTGCTCTGTGAATTTCCGGTCTACCTGCTCGTCGGGTACTTTGTTGCTGGATATGGACTTGAACGATGCATCTGCGCTTCCTATGTTCAAGCTCGCTAGGGAGTTTGCCAAGCTCTGATCAGCAACTGATGTGGTCCGGGAAGAGCCATCATCGACGGTTCCTTCAGCGGGATCGCGGGGACGGGTGATTTCTTCAAGACTCTCCATGTTTGTGGATTGAGGACGATGGAACTAGGCATCAGCTGCTAGGAAATAAAGGTCTGGCGAGAAAATTTATAAAATCATTGTCGAGAATGTCGACAACCACCATGATTTGATGGTGGAGAGGGTTCACAAAGAGGATTTGAAGGAAGCTGTAAGTTTGTTGATGCTGATCGCGATAAGATAAAAGACGTCATGTGTTGTCTTTTACCGTACAATACCGTCCGTACACTCCCACTAAGCCCTAGGAGCAACGATAAATGGTAATACTTGGGTAATAGCATAGTACTAGTGCCGCTCTAACAGGCGCTATACTATTGGATGAGACCATTTCCATCGTTCATACGGAGTATAGATGGATCTGATTTGATTCAATGGGTTACATATGTGGCGCATAATGCACTGAAAACGTTCAGCTAGACACTATTTCCGTATCTATAAAACCTAGGGATCCCGGCATAGTGTGCCCTTGTCAAGGTATAGAGCAAGAGCACATCTACTTGGTTCGTGTTTCTATTTAGCACAAGATAGGCTCAGAAGTGTCCTCTACATACTATTTCCCGGTGCCCTGAACATGTCTTGCCCATTCCAACTCTAGCAAGAGTAGACATAGAAGAGACTTTGGACTATTTCAAGTTTATCCCGATGACGATTGGCACAGTTCTTGAACTGTGCCTAGAAGACAATCTCCCTGGTCATTCAATGCCCAATGGAGGCAGGACAATGGGACCAGTTGACTATGAACATACAATTCACTGGGAATGCCTTAATGGAGGGGAGACTGCAAGTCTTTCAATGACTTTACAGACGCAATAGCTAGTTATGCCACGATCTATAAGCAGCACCATATTTGGCATCTATCTCTCCCCAGTAGCAGTGCTTCCGATACGCCGGGTTCATCCGGTGATAATCACCAGCAGGGCCCACTACGTCAATAAAAAGCCAAGCTGACTTAGCCTGGCAGGCGGAGAGATGAAGATGGAACAACCAGGGAAACTAGTCAAAGTAAACCATGGGTGTCATTATAGGAACAGAGCCTAGCAATTTGTGGTGTTAACCAGTTTCTAAGCCGCAATTTCTAGATCGTATGGATAGATCGAAATATAAGAAAGTCAAATAAAAAAATGACCATCAGAGGAAAGAAATCAAGTCAAAAGAGCTATTAACTTATCCCTTTGATCATCCAATTCGGAAAGTTTAGTTCGGCGGATTTTTCCACCAGAGTTGCGCGGAATCGAATCCACAAAAACCACACCTCCCTCTAAAAACTTATACCCAGCCAGCCGCTGCCGCATAAAATCGTAAATATCCTCGGGAGATGGTCTCTCGGCCCAAGAGAGGGGGACAACATATGCACGAGGCAGCTCAGAACTTCCGTCAGTGGCCAAAACCCCAATCACAGCAGCATCCTTGACTAGGGGATGTTGTGCCAGTTCAGCTTCGAGTTCAACGGGAGATACCTGGTATCTTCAAATACAATTAGTATGTGTAGACGGTAGTTCATCCTTTCATTGTCTCAAAGCCAAGGCAATCAAGGAATGAATAAGCTACCTGTATGAAGGAAAATAACGTACCCCCGAACTTTAATCATTTCCTTCATCCTTCCGACAAGGAAATAGTGGCCATTCTTCTGATACATAACGTCCCCAGTCGAGAACCAACCATCACCATCCGTGTGATCAGGATGGCCTTTGTAGCTGGTGAACAGGCCCGAGCCACGAACTTGCAATTCCCCGGGAATTTCCGTGGCATTGTCGAGTACCCGACCGGAACCACTCACATCAACCAAGCGCACCTGATACCCTGGCAGAACAACACCGACACTCCCTTTATCAAACTGACGAGAAGGAAGACAGTATCGATCTTGGAAAACAGTCGCTGTCTCCGTCATTCCCCACGCCTGAGCTACACATGCCTCTGGGTGTAACATATCCTGTAGGGACTGGAGAGGCCGGGAATCGATGGGGGCGCCTCCTACACAAACATACCGCAATGAACGTAAAGACTCGCGGATTGACGATGATTGTGGAGTGCTCTGAATTAGTATGTGCACCATCGCCGGCGAGAGATAAGTCTCGGTGACGCCGTGGACGTGAATAGCGGATAAGAACGGCCGCAGTTGAAACCCCGGGAGGAGGATCAATGGCTGGGCGTACCGCGTTGGAAAGAAAAGTGCGACCAGGGCCCCATACCGATGAAAGAGCGGCAATGTGAGGAGTCGAGTGACGGGGTATGGAACGGGATGGTGGATGCTTATATGTTGCTGGATGAGCGCGTGATGGGATAGGATGGCTGCTTTGGGGAGTCCGCTTGTGCCGCTGGTTGCGAACATGGCAGCTGGGGTAATTTTGGACTTTTGTCCATCATCATCAAATGTCCGCCAGGGACGTTGGCCGCTATGTAGGAGCTTCGTAATGTCTCGCCGGTGATGGTATGCTGCGTCTCCCATGGATGCGTCCGGCGTGGAAGAAAAAGCCTCACACAAGACTTGGTCGATGTCGTTCAGGACCCATACTCGGTCCGACGGTATTTTTTCCTTCTTCCCTCCACTTGGGCTCATAGTACATTGTAAAACTGTCGACAGGGTGTCGCGACCGGTGATGATCAAGGATGGATTGGCCAGTGACAGAAGGTGCTCTAGTTCGGTTGCTGAACTGGCGGGGTGGGCACCCATGTAGACAGCCCCGACGCCGACGATCGCGAGAAACAGAGCCGGGTACAGAATGCTATTTTCCAGATGTACCAGGATACATTGTCCTTGTTGTATCTTCTGTTCGTGTAGACCGGCAATGAGCTGGCAGACCAGCTGGCGGAATTGGTGCAGGGTGAGTGACCGCGTAGGAGTCAGCCCGTCTATCAGGATCGGACCGGTTGCATTATGATCAGCCTGTGTCTCAAAACAGAAGCTCACTATGTCGGTTGGTGTATTGGAATTCATATTTAATGGACTCGAGATTGGCTACGGGGCACGGCGGAGGAGAAATGACAGCGGACGGTTTGCTTGTCTGGGGCCGGACCGACAAAATTATTTAAAGCCACTCAACCCACGTTACCACCTTGGCCGAGCTCGGAAGAGTACATGCGAGCGGGGTTCGAAATATTCTATTCCTATCGAGCACTAATCTGAAGGCTAATAACCTACCGGTCACGATAATATGGCGATCGCCTTAAAGGGATATATGCCTAGATGCTCCAGAGATCCTAGTTCACTCCGTGTCTTATAATTCCTAAGCCTATCGTCTATGCCGTTTCGTATTCAGACACTATCTTACGCTTCTATAATAGTATTAGAACTTGAGGCTCTACAATAATACCGCTGCCGGTCTAGTCGCTTGCGTGGTTTACGGTCGTAATCCCTAGATGTTGAAGCCCTAGTTCCCGAAACATGCGTTATGTAAAGCCATTCCTGCGTTTCACGACCTCATCAACCATAGAACCGATCGAACCAGCGCCCATAATCTGCACCACTGGAATCTTAGCCCCCAACTCTCTCGCAAACCAGATGTGAATATCTACTGCCACGAGTGAGTCAATTCCTAGTTCATGTAAGAGCGTTTCACGTCTAAGCGGGACATCAGAAGAGAGTCCCAACTTCCTGCGCAGCTTCTCCTTGAAAAGCTGGAGGATAATCTCTCTTGCTTCCGCCACGCTCGTTGCTAATTTGAGCTGGGTGACGGCATCCGTATCATGGGCCTGGCCCTGCCCTGCAGATTGGCTTTTGTCGTCGGATTCTAGTAGAGTTTTGGACTCATTCCAGGCGGACAACTTAGGTACCAACTCCCACTTCTCACTGTTGCGAAGACCTGCCAAGATTTCTCCATTGCTGGTGGACTCTGGTGGTCCAAGAAGGATTGCTTCTGAGAAGGCCTCACGTATATCACCGGCTGAGAGCGTGATGTCTTCCACTGCATTTTGCTCGCCCAAATAAAGTACACTCCCCACGTAGCCTCTTTGTCGTCGTCGGGAAATGACACCAGATAGGACCCCAGTGGTGCTTCCAATGAAGGAGTTACTGTCTGTAAAACCAATGTGTCCCAGCAGGGATCCCACCAGAATGAAAAATGTGGCATCATTACCGCAGAGCTCATCCAGCAGCAGAGTATTCTCAGCCGCCTGTTGTGGGCTGTCCTTCAGCCCGTCATAAATGATTCCACCTATTGGCATATATGTTTGAAGACTACTGATCGGAATTTCGGCTTTCCTGGTAGATGTTAGTTGATCGTATAAATCGGATATTGAAGACAAGAAAGCCCACATCTGTACTACAGCCACATGCACTTCATCTCTCGAGAGCTGGGCGATCCATGCGAAATCTTCATCTGACCATTCGCCAACCCAAACAATATGTCTGGCACCTTGTCGAACCAAGAAGTCGAGCACTAGTCGACGCAATTTGTGGTTCATATTAACAACGACATACGCCATCGTCGGCGAGAGACTGACCAGTGAGCTAGCAGGGAGGATCTGTGCTTCAATCCATGTCGGCTGCCGCCAGTTAACCACCTCCAGAGAGTCCACTGATGATTGTTCTCTAGGAGAGATAATGCGGGGCGAGCTTCCTTTCTCGTACCCTTTACGGGTGACAAAAGCACAGGCACTATTCAATATAGTAGCAACGGACTGTATGTCTATCTCTTCTATAATGGAGGAGGGTCGAAAGAAGTCTGAAAAGCTCCGGAAGTTAGCACAGCGAGGTAGCACTAGTCTTGATCGCCGAGAAAGTCGTCCATCATCGAACAGGACCGCAGACGAGACATTCCGGGGTAGCACGCTGGACAGGGTTTTTGTGGAGCTGTGCGGATGAACGAAGTGCACACGGGTATCAGACAGCCCACATTGTGATGTAGTCAAGGTAAGATTCTTGATGTCCTGTCTATCAGACACAGCAGACACCAGCGCATCCATGAATGTCGGCCCCATTGCCTGTGCTTCATGTACCCAAAGTGTTGAAGACGGACCAGCGAGATCGGCGATCGCGAAAGCTAAAATAGTAGCTGCGACAGCGGCTAGTAGTTTTGGTTCATTATCAGTGGAAACAGAGGCTGGGACATCCCAGGCCCAAGACAACGGTGTCGAGATTATGGAACCATGAGAGATTGAGAGGGCGAGCTGTCGCGCACCATTGAACACATTCTGTCCGACGATCAGAAAAAGGGAACATTTCTCCGTTATTGTTAGTGCAGCCTGTGTACAATAATGTACTTGATACTGAACGATGGACTCATTTGAGAATAGCTTTGCCGCAGAAGTGGTGGCATTCTTTGGATCCGTCAAATACACATCTACCTTTTCTTTCTGTGAACCCTCCGTCGAGACTAGCCGGCAAACAGCTTGCTCCCGGACATCTACCAAATTAAACACGCAAGGACTACGGCTAGCGAGTAGTCGTTGAGTGATGGTTGGATCACGCACAATACGCGGAATGTTCAGTATTCCCTCGCCCCATCCTAGTTCAATCTCAGGTCGCCCCATGCCTTCTTGCTTTGTCCGGACAAGATTCATTAATGTGGTAGCGAGCATTTCAGCTCCAATAGGTGTCGAATCGATGACGGTAAGGTGTTGCAATAGGCCGGACGAGGAGTCCAGTGCAAGTGATCGAAGAAGACCTTTGCTTACACCGGAATGCGGGTCGTCCGCCGGGGAAACCCATAGTAGACAGCTTGCTGCCGTCATCATCAAGCGCATATCCTGCCATTGCCATCTTGTCTCCTCAGAGTGGTGGTCAAGCTCAGCAAGACAGAGTATAGCAAGCTGAGAAATCCCTGGGCCAGGTGTAAAATCATCCACACTCAGGCAGGAGGATATTTGAACGAACGAGTCGCGGAGGATCGTCTTTAAGTCCAGTATAATCTGCCTTGTAGTTTCCGTACTACCACCTACCAGCAGCAAATCCATCTCTATCACGGGGATTGCTGGCATATCAGTAGGCTGTGACACTATCACAGACATACCATACAAGTTGGCTTGATTGGTTGGTGTATATGAAGTACATCTACCGAATCCAGTACACTGTAACAAGACGTCCCATTCTTCACGTCGGATCAATGGTCCTCCAGATCGTCCGTCGTCCTCACCCAGCCACCAGCCTTCAAATGCACCGAAGATAAAGGGAGTCGGAACTCGATCGGGATCTGTACCTTCCAGGAGCACAAGATAGCCTGATGGTTTGATGAGCTTTCTTATGTTCATCAGCGTGCGACGCAGGGACCGAGTAGCATGCAGCACATTGCTTGCGATAACGACATCGTAGCTATGCATGGAGAAACCTTGATCAGTCACGTCACATTCAACATCGAGCACCTTGTAGATGAAACGATCTTCATGGGTATGGAATGCTGCCGATGCGCCCTCAAAGAAGGCTGGTGAGATATCCGTATATGTATAGGAATGGTAGTTCCGACCGATAGAAGACAATATAGCTCGAGTAGCAGATCCTGTCCCAGCACCAACCTCGAGGACGTGTAGTTGAGGATTACGGAACACAATTTGACTGACCACCTTGCCCAGACTGTCACTCATGATACGCATTGCCTCATCATCCTGGTAGTATCGGGTCAGGAGATCGATGTTATTGTCGCGTAGTTTCAGGAGTATTGTTTCTTCTCCGCCGGACAGGAACTGAAGGAGGTTTTGCCCTACTATATGCGTGACATGGATAAGGGTCTCGTGAGATGTTGTTTGCGAGTCAAGTTCACCTATGGTCCCTAGAAGCCAGTCTCGTGGATAATGGGGATGTACGCCATCACGAATCTTGGACAATGTGGAATCCATCCATGCGACATAGTGCCTGCGATGCGAGACAAGCCGCTCGCGATCCTGTGCAGTGAGACCAGCTTGAGCATCTCGAAGATATAACACAGCTAGACGAGCCTGTAGATTCTGGATTGAGAGATTATATGGCAGGTTCTTGGGATAGCCAATGCTGGGGTCTGGATTCAGCGGCCCCCACACAGTAGTCCCGAAAGCCAGGGCTTGATCATCACTACTATTCTTGGGCTTCGAGAGAGTGAGATGGATACCCTCTAGCTGGGCTATGCCGTCGCCTTGCCCGTTGAACACGAGCACATCACCGCACCCATTCCTCCCAGAACCCGTGCGGGTAATAGAGGCTTCCAGACAGACATGTCCAGAATGGGAGCAGGATGGGTTGATCGTTACCGAGTCGATCCGTACCGGTAGAGGCAATGCTGATAGTCGCCCTTCATCTGACATCATAGCTCCCCAGAGTACCTGCAACGCTGTAGTCATAACGACCGGATGAAAAGTGGGCTGATCATGGGAGGGAACATTGGCCACCCCTTGCATACCACCTTCTTGTCGGGTTAGTTCAGTTATTCCCCGAAATATATCGGAGACATTTCCGCCCACAATTTGTAACTGGTTGTAGAACTTGTCGACATTCATCGGGTATGATATGGACATTCCTTTGCTCTTCGACGGTAGGACTGTCGGGTTAGCTTCACCCAGTGCAAGGATAACCCTGCCAGAAGCACATTTCTGAAATTCATTACCACAGCTTATCTGACACTGAAATGTTCCAGTCATTGTATCGTTGTCAGCAGACTCAATATCCATCTTGAAAAGGGTTTCAATGCCCGGCCCCTCTACTGGAATGGAGATTGTACGCTCTATGATCAACGAATGAATTTCGACAAGTTGTAGGGGCTTTGACCGGGAGGCAGCTTGTGCTGCCTCCACAGCCATGGCAATGTAGCCCATCGGTGGATAAGAGATATCTGATAAGATGCGGTGGCCAGTAAGCCAGGGGATCTCCTCCAGGTGGAGGTAGTTTCTCCACCGCCATTCATCCCTACCGCATTCACTACTAAGCACGCCGAGTAGTGGGTGTGGTGGGATAGGGCAATGTAGACGTGCCTGGGAGAGACGCGGTTCAGCCCAGTAGGATGTACGGTGATCGAAGGGGTACGTTGGAAGTGACTGGACGCAGCATGATTCTCGAAATGGTCCAAATAGTTGGATATATTGCTGGAGTTTCAGGTCTCGCATACCAAGGTACGCCCAGAGTCTACCGATCGCTGCAGCCATGGACTGAATCGAATCCTCCCCTCGATGAGCCAGCCCAATATAGGGTACCACGGAGCCCTCGGAAAGGGTGTCATGTAGAATGTGTTTGATCGACCCTTGAAGTGCAGTGTGGGGGCCGACCTCGATGATTAAATTAATATCCGGGATCTGGTCCAGACAGGTCGAAATGGCCTGAGAGAATAGAACTGGACGCAACATGTTATCACACCAATATGTACTGTCCAAAGCGCAATCTGTGCTATTCACCACCAAGCCTTTGTACACGCTAGAGAACATTTGCACCGATGATGGTGAGGACACACCTACATTGCAAGATTTGAGGGCCTGCAGATAGGGCCCTGCGCATGGCTGCATATGATGTGAGTGATATGCTGCATCTGTATTCAGAGGGTGGGTATGTCGCTCAAGGCTCCTCAGTAGCCATACAAGTTCGTCCATCGTCTCCGGGTCACCCGACAGGGTGACATTGGACGGTGAATTATAGGCTGCCACCGCCACCTGGCCTTTCCACATTGGCTGTGAACAGATAGCATTCGCTTGATGCTCGGTCAAATTCACTGCTATCATCTTTCCACGAGATGCGGCATGCTTAACAGCGAAACCGCGAAGGTATGCGACTCGGATTGCATCCGTGGCATTCAGGATACCTGCAGCATATACTGCAGCAATTTCCCCGGATGAATGCCCAACTACTGCATTAAAAGTGATCCCAAGAGCACGAAGCAGGTCAATCTGGATGATCTGAAGAGCTGTTCGTAGCGGTAGTGATAGAGCGGTTTCACCAAGACGAGATTGGCTCTCTGGCGCAGACAATTCATCTAAAAGTGTAAATCCTGGACGGTATTCTATTGGCAGGTCATCTAATGACTGCTGCAGCTCACGCAATCGCATACGGGCTTGTGGGCAATTTTGGATGAGCTCCAAGCCCATCTGTGGCCACTGTGCTCCTTGGCCGGTGAAAACGCCAAGAATGCAGTTTCCGCCTTCACGCTTAGGCGGGGACATGATAGCCCATTGGGCGTCTGTAGTATTGCGCTTCAGCTCATGCTGGATCTTTATCCGTAGTTCGTCAGGTGAAGCTGCAATAAAAGCCTTCCGGTAGCGTAAAGTTGATCGGCGCAACAATAGTGATGATGCCAAACCCAGTAGGTCTACGTTTGGGTTATCAAATAGCCACTGGACATATCCTTCTAGCAGATCAGCCAGGGAGGATTGAGATGCTGCTGAAAAGACTATGGGGAGCAAGGCCTGTTGGGATTGATGAACCCGCTCAACCTGTGTAGAGGGATGTCGACTCGCTTGGTCAAAGCTCTCCAGTATGGCATGTGCATTGGTTCCTCCAAAGCCAAACGAGTTCACAGATACACGTCGAGGAACGCCACTAGGTAGCTCAGGCCATCGAACCGCCCGAGTTGGGACCTCCAGATGAGTGGTATGCGGTGCCACAGTATCGCTCACCCTGTTAAAGTGCAAGTTGGGCGGGACCACACCATTCTGCAAAGCTAACGAGGCACGAATAACCCCCGCCAACCCTGCAGCACCAGCGGTATGGCCAATAATGGTTTTAATGGAACCGACATAAACTGTTTCATTATTTGGTTGGTTTTCCTCCATATTGCACCCGAAAAGCGCATCCTGGATGGCCGCTGCCTCTTGCGGGTCACCAGCCTTAGTGCCTGTACCATGGGCTTCGAAGAACTGACAGCGATCGTGAGGGTTCTGCTTGGGGTGAAGTCCTGCACGGGCATACGTGTCCATGATCAGGGCGCTCTGTGCATTGCTGTTGGGCATGGTTAAGCCTGGACTGCGTCCATCCGAATTCACTCCTGTCGCCCGGATAACACACTCGATGTGATCCCCATCGGCGAGGGCGTCAGTTAACCTCTTCAGCACTACGGATGCCACTCCTTCTCCACAGGCAAACCCATCCGCACTAGCATCCCACATATGGCAGCGATTGGTCGGGGACAGAAGCTGCATTTTCGACTCCCATATATAGGGATCCGGGCTCAATAACAGATTACTACCCCCAACGATCGCCAACGAACACTCGCCTTTGCGCAGGGATTCACACGCTAGATGAACAGCTACCAGACTGGAAGAACATGCTGTATCGATCGTGATCGAAGGCCCGTGCCAGTCAAAGAAATAAGAGACACGATTGGCCAGGACCGAGCCTGCTGTGCCAGCCAACGCATAGGGTGGGTTTGTCTCCATATCAGCCGTGAGGAGACGATGATAGTCGTGTCGCATAAGTCCACAAAAGACGCCTGTTTGAGTGCCTTGGAGTTCCTCCAGTCGCAAGCCTGCCCGATCCAGAGATTCATATACTGTTTCCAGAAGGAGGCGTTGCTGAGGGTCCATTGCAGCCGCCTCAGTGGGGGAAATATTAAAGAAGGATGCGTCAAAACGCTGGATATTCTCATCCAGGAAGTACGACTCCCATGCCGCGGTGGTTCCATGATGTCCCATCTGGGGGTGATGAAAAGCAGCAATATTGAAACGGTCTGGCGGAACCTTTCTGGCCACATCCCTTGGGTTCACTAACAGCTCCCACAGTTCGTGAGGCGAATTGGATCCCCCAGGAAATCGACATCCCGTACCAATAATAGCGACTCGTTCATCGACTTTCATCGCTGGTGGTGTGTGTCTCGGTACTCCCATCAATGGATGAAATGATGAATGATGGATGTTTTTCCCTCATGATTGCCGCGCTATAGCTTAGCGTGTGGCGACTATCGTAGCCCATATTAGATCCGTCGAACTAGGGAAACGATGACAGAGGTGGAGGGGCAGACAAGGGTGTTAATCAAGTAAACAAACCAGGAATTAAGGACTTTGGCAGGTTGGAGGATTTTAGTGATGACACGTGTCAGTGTGATCTCATGACTTGCGTCCAAGCGTCGTCTAGCTGTAACTTATTTCTATTCTTGTTTTTTTATATATATATGTGTCATCTGATGAGGAAATCACATGTTTAATCTATCAAATATAGTGCATGGATTGAGGAAATCTCGTGGAGCGTCTCAAATTTCCTAACTTGGTTAGAGTGTGCATTGGTTCACAAACTTTTCTGCCATAGTCATAAGTATCCCTGCTAGCTAGGCGGAGCCTTTAAGCCCCAGGCCACGTACATTGCGGCTATGGCCACAATGCCGGTGAATCAAACCGACACTTCTATTCAAATAGAATACCACCCCTCCTGGGGTGGAATGAGATGGTTAGAACCTTTGTTCTGAGGAGGGTCGGTGTCCTTTTGTTCAGTACCTCCGCGAGAAATGTCTCCCAGGTCATTGTTTCGCTCCAAACTCATAGGCACTTGGGTGTTGCTCGAGTACCGCACGGAAAGTCTAAAATCGAAGCAGGTCAAATGGCCGTTTGGCTCAAGTCCTAAAGGGATCCTCATATATTCTCCTGCAGGCTACATGTCGGCTCAAGTTATGCGACCCGGAACTCCGCAGCACGAGGGACAAGAGTTTCTGTCGGGAACGGATGAAGAACTTGCAGTGGCAATGAGACATTACTTGGCTTACTCGGGTCGATTTACGGTACCGGACATGGCTTCGACGGAGAACAGCACCAGACGAGTGATACATGAAGTGGAGATGTCTTCTTATCCCAACTGGATAGGTACCACTCAAGAGCGGGTCGTGCACATCAAGGGGGATATCCTTGAGTTATCTACAGTTCACCCTCTTGTCATTAGTGTAAGACACATGCAGAGTCATTGATGCACCACGACATTCCACAGAAAGAAAGAGACACTAACAGATTCTAGGGTATTGAACAGCGAAGCTTTTTGACATGGAGGAAATTACCGCGGCTGACATGATTGCTCTGATATTCATAATTAGAATACATATTCCTCCTATATAGAAAAGAAAAGACTTAGCAACCTTTCAATGGCGCTTTTCCTCTATTGCTTTTCTCCCTCCTTCCCCACTCTGTGTGCGTTTGTTGGGAAGGTAGGTTAAGCGAGGATTTACCGACTATATTATCATAAGAGTTGGGCTATTCGTGCGGATGTGATATGTCACATTCAGCCTGCGTCTACTATTAAATTCCCACCGCGAGGGACGAAGTCTGAGCAGATCCTGCTGATCCATGAGTCCCCATACCATTTATGTTCGAATACAAATACTGTTGCGTGTCTTACATCCTCTGCGGGATGGTAGAATAGAATAAGCTTGCCACGTTGAAGCCTGAAGAGATGACGTGATGGATGCTGGGTGAGCATGATCATGGTAATGGGATAATATCGTGAGGTTTAGTGCCGGGCCTATCTGATCGAAAAAAAAAGTGGATCATCTATCTTATTCGGTTGGTCCGATGAAAATTGGGCCAAGTAGCACGGTCACTCGCGCTTTCCAGTTGAGGTGCTATTGGATGCCATTTGTGTCTTTCAAGAGAATACATTGTGGATACAGTTGTGTGGAGGGCACACGGCCTCCACAGGTTCAGGATCGAGCCAATTGTGATCTGGCAAACCCTAATGAATGTAACCTCGTCATCACACAGTCGATTCAACTAATAAAATTATAGTTCAGCTGAAGCAGGGAAGTGCACTGTGGATGATTCAAAGAGCTCAATAAATATGGAATTAAGGGCATTACCTAGTCCGCGATATGTACTCATGCTTGCGATCATTGTCAGGTTGCCATGTTGGTCCTAGTCAGCCTCGTCTTGTGTCTCACGGGCTTCTGTCTTCTCCAATGGGCTCTGAAGGAGAGGAAGATTGTGAAAGGGCTCCCGCCGGGGCCGAGGCCAAAGCCCATAATCGGTAACCTGTTGGACCTGCCACCACCGGGCGCTCTCGACTGGCTGCACTGGCTCAAGCATAAGGAACTGTATGGTAAGAGGACGCTCTCGGGTGTAACGGCAAGGACACAACCCACATATTAACCATATAACGTTTTCAATAGGGCCAATTAGCTCAGTAACGATTTTTGGTCAAACAATTATCATCATAAATGGACATCGAGTCGCAAATGAACTCATGGAGAAACGCTCGGGAGTGCACTCCTCCAGGCCACATGTTCCCATTGCAGAACTGTATAGAAGCCTGTAGACTGTCCCGTGAATGCCAAAAGCGAAGGAGGGCTAACTAGCTTGCTAGAGCAGGCTGGCAGTATACATTGGGCTTTATCCCTTACGATAGCCGGCTGCGCGCGTATCGGAGAGCGTTACATCAAGAGATGGGCAATGCTACTTCGATTTCGAAATACCATAATATTCTGGATATGGAAACACATCGTCTATTATTCCGTATACTGAAAACCCCAGATTGTCTTATGCAGCACCTCAGAAAGTAAGTAGTTAAAATTTCTAACCACGAGACTGAGCCGTATTAAATGGTCGTACATATATGTAGGGAAGCTGGCTCTATCATCTTAAGAATTACATACGGCTATATCACGGAGCCGGAGGCATATGATCCTTTGATTGACTTGGTTGACAAAGCCATGGAGGACTTTGCACAAGTTATTCTTCCTGGAGGTTGGCTAGTTAATTTTATTCCAATGCGTACGATACTTTTCTGTCGTTAGTAAAGGGGTGTTAACTGATAAAAATACAGTGAAATATCTACCCAGCTGGTTTCCTGGTTGTGATTGGCAAAGAAGGGCTAAAGCGTTCAAGCAAAGGGCAAAGGCGATGACAGATATCCCGTACGCCTTTGTGAAGCAACAACATGAGCAGCAGAAGCATATACCATCATATGTGTCAAGGCTTCTCGAGCAGAACAATATAAAATTGGGCTCGGAGGAGGAGTTGGTGGTAAAATGGTCTGCCCAGTCTATCTACGGCGGAGGAGCTGAAACAGTACGTTGCCAATTTCTAATAGATTACTATTTATGTATGGCCGCTGATTATATTCCTAGTCCGTCTCTGTATTTGCATGCTTTTTCCAGGTTATGGCATTACACCTGAATGTACAGAAGAAGGCACAGGAGGAAATCGACCGTGTTGTAGGAGCCAGTCGTCTACCAGATTTATCCGACTGTAAAAATCTTCCATATATCAATGCGGTGGTAAAGGAGGTTCTCCGATGGCACCCAGTTGCGCCTATGGGGGTTGCTCATGCATCAAGTAAGGAAGATATATACCACCGCTATGTTATTCCTAAGGGTGCGATCTTGGTCCCTAATATCTGGTGAGCAAACCGTTATTCTATCTATATTCTTTCCAGTACTGTCTACTAATAGATTTTCTATACAGGGCCATGGCTCATGATCCAGATTTTTATCATAATGCAATGGATTTTGAACCAGAGCGCTTCTTAAAGTCCGGTAGAAATGAACAAAATCCGGAATATGACCCGCACCAGTTTATCTTCGGGTTTGGGCGTCGAACCTGCCCAGGACAGCACCTGGTTTCTGCTAATCTATCCCTTGGTGTTGCGCGAGTGTTGGCTGTTTTTAATATTACCAATGCAGTTCGGGATGGAAAGAAAGTTCCTATTTCTCCCGAGTTTTCCCCTGGGGTTATTAGTCGTCCGGCTCCATTTGAACTGAGTATTCAGGTCCGTAACGCGGAGTGTAAGAGGCTCATTGAAGCAGTGGGGATGAAGTTTCCTTGGGAAGAGAGCCATGCGGAGGCACTCGCACAATTGAGGATCTGATTTAACGACCCATTGGTCCCGAGTTGGATAGGGGTGAGTAAGAGGCGGGAAAAGACGTTGAGGTCTACTGAGGAAGAGATGTATAAGAGGGGAATGGCCGAGAATAGATGTCTCATTCGTCTTAACCGCCACACACTAGCTGTTACTATCATTTTCAAGAAACAATGCGCCGATTATGGTAGGTGTCCTGCCTAGTAGTGATATATATATCAATGTCTAGGAGCGGAATGATTTTGCATGCTCAACCGTTGTATGGAAGGAAATCAGATGCAAAAAGTCTTTCGCGGGAGGTGTCAACTGTGACATCTTTAGAAGGATTCATTTTTGAGATTTGTATGGCACTTTGGGGCCAGGAATGACATCAGGAACAGGGTCATAGTGCCAAAATCTGTCCACGCCATCATGTCTCTCGAATATCTGGATTGTGTCCAAGACCTTTTCTCCAGAGCGCTTTTGTGGCTGAGAGGTCACATACACAAGGATGAAGCATCGAAGAGCATTGTTGCGGCGTGGCACATGGAGAATATACTTTTAAACTATATTCATTACTCGTACAGTTCAGCACCAGGACATAGTTAACGGTCAATCTGACGAACGGATAATGGTCTGAAGATCTACTGTACATGGCAGAAGGCTTGCGAACTAAGGAAGGATACCTAGACAACTCGAGACCGAAATACTTAACTCTCGTGACGATAATAGAAACATCCCGGACACTGAATCTTGTTCTTCTTTATCAGTCAGAGGGGACCTTTTATTCAGGGGGTTCGTCCGGTATCCGACATAGATTCCTTATTGACTATACGACTTCTAGATCACGCGGCCTCTCTTCGGGCTGAACGGATCTTTGTTGAAGACAGGCACGTCGAAGGAGTGATGGTGCACCATTAACTTCCCGGTCAATTACCCAGAGTAAGTATATGTTGATATTATTGATCAACTTGGGAAGCTTCAGGTAGAAATCTGCACTGCATACCTGCATGAATGCCTCAGGAAGGTTAAAAGGATTTCTTCGCTCCCAACGACGCAAGGGGCGAGATATATTTTGAAGCTCACTGGTCTATTTTGTTCGGTTATAGTAACCGATCTTCCTTGCATATTGCTTAACATAACATGCAAGGGGCTTTGGAGATATATATAAGCCTGGGGAAATCAATGACACATGGTTTGAACGCCGTATTTGTTGTCCCCTCACCACCTTGTCGCTATCTATTAGGGCCAAGATTGACCATGCAAGGTTCAAAGCATGGCTCTGATGGAGCGCAATATGCCTTCCCAACTTGGCGGAAATGTTTGATTCTCACCGATGCTTGCTTCGTGGTTTTCACCAGTTCTTCCGCCCTGTGCTCCATGTTTCCGGCGACCGCGCAAATCGCAGCCGAGCTGTCCACCACGGTAGAAACACTCCATATTGCTAATGCGTGTGTCCAGATTGCCATGGGCATATCTTTGTTCGTCTGGCAGCCGATACGGAGTTTTATTGGGCGCCGGAATGCATACCTTCTGGCAATCCTCACCCTTTTCTGTTTCTCTATCGGTGCAGCCCTAGCTATCAATGCGAGCATGTTCATCGCGATGAGAATCATTGTTGGGATCACAGGGACGTTCCTTCTGGTGGCAGGACAAGAACTACTGGCAGAGACATTCGATCCGGTAAGTAGGAATAGCACTGGGCAAGCTTGAATTTCCGCGCATACGGCTTTTGTTGTTTATATAGCTACTTGGCTGAGAGATGTTTCATCGTATCTGGGAAATAGGTTGCACGTGGAGCAGCATTCGGATATATGCAGATAGGAAATACCACAGGTCTCACCATTGGTATGTCGAGGATGCAGGATTCCATCGGCCACGACTTTCCTGATTGACCTTGTTTCCAGGACCTTGTATTGGCGGCATTATTGTCTCTTTCACCCGTTGGCGGATAATATACTGGTTACAAGTCGGATTAGCCGGCTTAGGCCTGATACTATCGTCGCTCTTTATTCCGAATGAGAAAGGAAAAAGCGAAACAGTCCATGGATCAATTTCAAGACTTGCGGCATTGAATCCGGTAAATCTCCTCAAGCCGCTCGTTTACCCAAATATAGTTATCACAGTAAGTCATAAGCGTTTGTCCTTTGATCAGCACAGCGACCCCAAGAGGGTTCCGAGAGGTGTCCCGAGATACAGCATATCCTTACATCGAAGCAGGATATTGCGTGCGGCTTTCTGGTATTCTTCCAATTTATTGTCCTCACATCTATCCCACATATTATTAATCCTCGATTCCACTTCACCACACCGTTGGTCAGCGGTCTTTTCTATCTCGCACCTGGGGGAGGCTTCGTTCTTGGATCATTAGTTGGGGGGATTGTCTCTGACAGGACCACGAAACGGTACATTGCGAAGAGGAACGGGATCCGTTTACCTCAGGATAGGCTGAACGGTAGTCTACCCATGTGGCTGGGGTTCATGCCCGTAAGCATGGTCATTTACGGGTGGACGTTGGACCTGGAAGTGGGCGGAATGGCTGTCCCAATTATAAGCGTGTTTTTCGCGGCTGGTGGTATCGTTGTAGCTTTTAACGGGCTCAATACGTACACCGCGGGTGAGTTATTCTTCCTTAATCACTGGATGGTAGACTAAAGGTTTCCTAATTAATGGCTCCCACAGAAGCACTCCCTGAACATCGATTCGCTGCCATCAGTGGCAAATATATCATCCAATATGGATTCGGGGCTGTGAGCACCGCCGCCGTGGTGCCATTGATTGATGCCATTGGGGTGGGTTTGGTATTCACTATCTGTGAGTTTATCTTTCGTTGCGCTTTATGATCCTGTGAGGACGCGGGGGTGCTGATGTGATCATAGGTGCTATAATCAGCGTTATTGGGGGAGTTGGGGTCTTTCTTGTTGCCAAGTATGGCCTTCAGATGCAGAATCACCGGTTTAGCTCGAGAGTATAGGTCGTGGTATTCCACGATTAGGTACTTGGTGATTGTTCATGGCGAGAGGAGGGGGAAATAGTCAATACTTAATGGCCCCATGGGTGCTGGAAGCTGAATAGACTACTCCGTCGGTCCACATAACTAACTCTACGGGCAACGCAACAGTGGGCTCTACTTACCGTATAGCCTAAATTACTTGACCCGCCTTCGTGCATATCCGTCTGGTCTCGGTCCTGGAGGTACTTTTTAGATCAAGTTTTATGGAAGCAAAGTGGACCCGGTTGTTGACTTCTGAGAATTCACCAGGTCGATCGAACCGTGTCAAAGTTCCAACTTTCTATTTGAGGAGCGTACAGCACAGTCCCTCTTAAGCAGCTCCTCGTGGGATCTAATCTAACTGTATAGAGTATGATTGACCATGAGGCATCGTCGTTGCCTTCTTTGGGGTAGAAAATAGCGATCTAAATAGCTCAATCAGGAGACGATCGGCAGAGGAGCTGATCTTCTCTGGCCACACCTGTCAAGTTTCATGATGAGCATTTGCACGATGCTTATCAAGAAGACGCGGTAGAAGAGGGCCAGTGTACGAGTGCCGGAAAAAAGCGAACATCGTGAAGGATCGCCTCCATCCGCGGGGCTGGCTAGAGAATATACAGAAAGGCCAATCGCCTTCAGTTTCTGATCTCAGCTCGCGGGGATGCGCACGGATCACCGGCCCTAATGGGTTGTTTTTGAGACTCGTCGAACGGCTGCTCCATTTTCCGCTTCTCCAACTTCCATCTTGGGGAAAAAACACTGAGGTGCGACTAGACATGTCTCCTCGCTTACTCCATGGCTTCATGTCAGCTTCGCTCGATTGGAGTTTATTTAAGATCACTTCGTCACCCTTCACCCACCATGACTGAGATGGGTGACCGCAGTAATTGACATAGCGATGAACCCTCATTCGGATGTGTTTCGAAACAATGTCATCGCCGTCGATGTGCTTGCTGTCGTCAGCATCGTGCTTCGTTTTGTCGCTCGACGCATCCGCAAAGTGACTCTAGGTGCCGATGACTGTCTCATCGTTGCAAGCCTGGTAAATCCGCTATTGGTGACTCTGGCTAATCGCAATACTAATGAGATATCGGTGTGTAGGCTTTGCTCTTCACGATTTCCGGCATTGCTCTGGGAAGTAAGGTGGGACCCCTGCCAGGTCTCTCTCGAGATCACTGCTAACGAGTCATGTTAGTGATTCATTATGGAATGGGATACGACAAAGAGGATCTTTCCGCCGAAAGCTCGCTGATGGTGGCTAAAGTAAGTACTACCTTTGGTGGTCTTGAGCTAGAGCAGAGAATAATCCATGAGGGATCTAGCTGCTCTACGTCTTTGAGATCCTTTACGTGGTCAACCTCCTTACCATCAAGCTTTCAATCTTGATGATGTACCGCCGTATTTTCACCAACATCTCTCGTCTGTTCCGCGTAGGCGCAATGATCTGTGGTGCGGTGGTCACTCTCTGGGCCACTGCCTTTGTGCCGACCGCCATTTTCCAGTGCACGCCGGTGGCCAGGGCTTGGGATATCGATATACCTGGTCACTGCATTAATTTACAACTAGGCTTCTACTGTGTCGCGCTACCCAATATTCTCACCGATATTGCCATTCTATCTCTGCCCATCCGATCTTGTTGGCAGTTACACCGGAGCGTCCTCTACCGTCTGTCCCTCATTGGTGTCTTCATGTTGGGTATTTTGTGAGTGGCCGTGCAATCTCAATGACTAGACGATGGGGTTATGCTGACTATACATTCCCATGGAAGCGTTGTCGGTGTGAGCATTTACCGATTTACACTTCTGTTTATATTTACACCACACAATGTCCCTGGTATGTACATCAACATTTTCCCCTAGCTATCGGAGAAGATTAATGATTCTCTAATCGGACCCGCGGATAAGGAACTATCGGACCAGCGACGATATGGTCAGTTATTGAGTGTGCGGTGGCTATACTCTGCGCATGTCTGCCCACCATAACCCCGGTGCTACGGATAGTTTGTCTTAAGCTCAACTGTCCCTGTTGGTCAGAGGGACGGTCAGGCTCTCAAGGCACTGTCAACAATGACAACCCAGCTCCCGTCCGTCGACGCGTATTCAAGGTGTGGGACAGTATTAGTTTTTCACAAGGCATCAGCACTCTACCGACCCAGAACACCCGGACAACTCAATCTGATCAGCAATCCTTGGTGAACACTCCTCCCTCGACGGAGAACACCGACTTGGAGCTATCACACCTCACAGTGTGCTCGACGGTGCGGTCTGATCGCAGCACATTGGGAGACCCAGCCCTACCGCCAGGACATGTGTAGCCAAATTCTACGATACTTGTGTTATTGTTTTTCGAGAGAGTCATTAAAACCTGCATAAGAAGGAGTAAATCATCTCACAATGTTTGAGAGTAAAAGAGAGTAAGAATTTTGACAAAATCTGTTCATAATCTTAAGACCGCCGACAATGCCACAATCCTCATCATAGACGAATAATCTATAATAAAGAAGACCATTATTCGGTACTACTTCAACCATAAATTGACATAGACGAAATATTATTGAACCCACCCTTCTATGAACTTTAAACAAATACCGACATATCATTCGTACTACCGAGCCCATCTAATATGCCGTCAGAGATATAGACCCACCGAGGATCGATTATCCATCATTATATCACCAAGCGAAGGATCACTGCCAAGGCCTGTCAAGCCTATCATTTGCTCATCAAACAACGCATTGATACATGCGGTAAGTGACAAAGTACTGGTGCACAGTTGCTGCCAGCTCATCAATGCATGCAAGGTCCGTGCCATATGGCCGGAATCCTTTTCCGCGCTGAATTTGTGAAGACAAGTGGTGGTCAAGGGGTAGTGTTTATGATGAGTCGCGCCTAGACATGGTAGGTATGTTCCTTCATAGTCCAGGCACCTTCATATACAGCAGACTAATGCAATGCAGTCCATGTCACTGCATGAGGCACACGATTGTCGATGACACCTCGCCGGGGTTTTGTCCGATGCTATATACCCTGATCTATCATAAATTTCAAAAGGTTGAGTAAGAACATCTGACAACGGGGGGCATTCTCTGCAATTCCATAGGGATGTAACTGGGTCTTGGAGTGTCTTGTCCAATCTAGCAGATGCCAATTACTAGCATATTTAGAGCCAACACATAATAAAGATAGTGTTAAATAAGGGATCATAAAACAATAAGGATATAATCTGGGATACAAAGGAAATTGCAATATAAACTGTACATCTATATTCTATAAGTCACAAGAACAACCCTGTTTATTTCCTACCTCCTGCCATCACCCGCCAGCCCCTACGGTACTATCATCCATACCACAGTCCCAGCCACAGCGATTGCGACTACGACCGTAATAATCCCCGCTCCCGCCCGATCACCAGTAGTAATTGGCTTCGGCTTATTCGGCTCCTCATCACTATGGTGGTCGATCTCGGTTTCTGTGGCATTTGGGTTAGACTCGATAGTCTTGGGTGATTGCGCTTCGAAGAGCATTAGATTGCTCGTGATACCACCCAGGGCAGCCATCTGGACCTCCAATCCAGTTGGACCCACTGGCTCGGTTGAATACCACCGTTCTCCGCAGAGGTTTTGGTCTCCCCCGGAACATTGCTTCGAGATAGCAGCAGCGGACCCCTGCAGCTTAGGCGTGATAAGCTCTCTCGTTGAGGGAACCAGAATTGCCGTGAATGCTAACCACATAGCGACGTATCCCTTGAAGCAGAGCTGGTTCCGGTCGCATGTCAGGATAGGTTCACAGGCAACTTCGGAGAGTACAACGCCGTTACCTTCTTTCGGGAAGAAGGTCGTCAATACAGAATTTAGAAGGCCGTCAACACGCTTGAGCCACTTGTCTGAGCCATTTGTCTGGTATTGTCAGATGATTTCCTCACCCCGAAAAGAGTGGTGAAACTACTTACATGGTTATACATGAAAGCCGCGCCGGCGAGATACGTGCCGTAGTTGTAAGACCACTGCTGGTCTCCCGCATCGCTACAATTGTTCAAATTGGACGTTGAGTCAGCGATGTACCAACGATCAGTTTGTAGAAGTGGCGTGCTGGCCGACCAGTCCCAGATACGGTCTGCCCATTCCGAATAGGTCTCATTCTTAGTGAATCGAGCCAGTCTGGCCGCCAGTTCAAAAAGCCCACCGTTTGAAATTGCGTTTTTCATAGTGTACCCTTCCTGGTAGGGCCAGAGCTGCCACCGCATGCCGCCGTTGCAGGCTGATTTATCCCATCGTTCTACTTCCATGTTGAACACCACGCGGGCAAGAGATGTCCATGAGGGCTTGCCGGAGATCTCCGGGAATCCGGCCTCGGAGGCGGTTATCGTTGCTAGACCCCAGAACATTTGGTCGTCGTTGCCCTGATGAAGGTTAGTGATCCTGTATAGTACAGCAGGGACGAATACAGCAGAGACAACGTACCAACCAGTCGCTAACATTCTTAGAATAGTAATCATAATTCTCGCCCGCTTGGAACATTAAATCATTCGATACGACGGCATTGTAGGTGTCATCGCCGGACGCTTGCCAATATTGAATTAACGTCATGAACATGCTCCCGGCCACATACCATGTGTCGGTGAGTTTGCCGGGAATGCCTTCGGTTTCATTCTTCTTGTAGAAATCCATCATGGGTGCAGCAACGGCCTTGCCGGCCTGCTTCAGGGAGTCTGCCGAGCACAGTGTCAGTATGCATGTCTGAGTCCATCATGTATTAAGACCCCATACATACCGACATTATTCACATCGATCCCCAGATCGGCTAGAGCTCCTTGCCCAGAGAGGAATACCAAGACGGCCAAGCCAACTTGGCAGAAGCTTAGACAGCGCATCAGTACCGGTTGTAGTCTCCGAGACCCGTCGAGGTGTTACGCTATAGAAACTTGATCGACTGCCAGCATAACAGATCCTTATCAAGAATTTTGAATAAACAACTTTATGACTGGCGAACCATGGATAACCACTCCATGGACTCAAAGGCAAATGAGGAAAAAATAAGGGGGATCATTCTTTAACCTCATTATGCGAGGCTAATCCAAGCACCCAATCATTCCAACACAGCGGGTCCAATTTCGCTTATGCAGTGAGAAACTGAGACATCCGATGAAGGCGAAAAACTAGCGATCCTTTGGCATGACGCTAACCGTGGAACCCTAATCTTTTTTGGCGGGAGCTTCCGCTTAGAGTGACAGGGTCTGGCGCGAACCCTGATGGCTAGGCTAAAAAGAGATTACTGCATGAAAGACTGGATCAGTCTAGGACCCTAGGTGGGTTCTGGTATTTTTATCTTCGTATGAGTGGTTTCAGCTAGCTTGGAGTAACCAATGGGACTTTGGCATTTGCATGACACTGCCCAGCGTTTCCCATTCTTGGTTTGGTTCATTCTAGCCTCCAGGGCGCATCCCGATATTCTCTCCAACTGGAGGATTTATGTCTATTGGATACTGTCTAGGACCGGTATAATGATACCGGAAAATTATTCCCATCCTTATGAGCATGGTAATGCAGTCTGTGTGGACGATATGGGCCATAACGAAATATATGGTGAAAAAGGACCGTCGGACCCACGTGCTTCCTCCACTGACCAGCCAATGCCCTAGCACGGCCAATTATCATACACCTCGATCTTTTAAGCTTGAAAGGACTTGCCTATCTAATGATCTAGACAAGGTATTGTATATTTTGATCTTACCATTTCTTGAATGTTCACTATCTTTATTAGAGTGGATGAAATTCTACGTTGTCGCTATGCTGCTCGAAGCAGAGTTGATCCAAGGTCAGTTGGCATTATGAATCTCTCGGTCTTTGTAGGAATTCAAAATGATTCTGGTAGAGGAAGGCAAGGGAAAAGTGTCTATTTTACAAGTGAGCCTGAGCGAGTACTTTATGCTTCTCAAAACAACCTGCTGTTGACATCTTGACCAATATACGAAGTGATCAAGATGTAGGTAGTGGAAGACAATGATCAGATTTCCATTCCTAGAACAAGTATAACCTATGAGCAGTTTTCAACTTCTTGTGAAGCTGACATTGATCTAAATTCTACATTTTCACAACAAGCTAGTAACAATGAGCATACTCTATATTATACCCCAGTTCTTCGTTTCACAAATATTCTACTAGGGCTGTATGGTATGTGGTTATACTGATGTTTATGGCGAACTAACAGGGCAATAAACACGTAGATCGTGCTCACAATCACTACTATATACAAAGACGCATGGCAACGCCGAGACAAAACTATCAATGCAGCATGTCTTCCGATTTACTACGAGAGTAACACATACCGTTTAACTGTCATTCATGATGTTGTGCTTCCTCTCTTCAGCTATGTCCACACTCAGAAGTTGAGATATACTCAACACAAACACTACCCTCATTCCTCGAATCCTCTGACATTGCAACACTCTTCCCCCTCATGCCCATTATGAACCGTGGCCGAACAAACACCGACCATGAGAGACACCCAGGTGATGAACCCAGAGACGCACCATCACCCACAAAATTCACACCACAGCGCGTAACCTCAACCCCTACCAATAAGGGCAAACGTCCCAAGAAAGCACGTAAGCTCTTCCAAAACATATCCCACAAATCTCAAATATATTAAGCTCCACTAACCAGATAAACCCACCATCCCAGGTTCAACTACCCATGATCTCCCAATAGCAGGACCGAACCCCAACTCAGCAATCGAATACTACTCAAACCTTCCAGTACAACGATACCTAGACTGGCAGACAGACGAAAATAACCGCCCGATTATACGAGAACTGACGAATAACCTATCGCGACTGGCAGCATTCGTTCAAACACGCGGCACCGAAGCCTCCGAGCCATGCTCTTTCTGCAGCGAGCAGCTTGGCGCATGGCGGTCTTGTATCATAGGTTCTGATACGACCGCTGACACCAAGGTTCATGGGTCTTGTGCGAATTGTCGGTTTAGTAGACGGTATACCTGTGCTCATCGTGAGTGTAATTCTCTTAGTGTGTTTTGGTGTATGCTTATGGGTTGGGGTTAGGTATTTACCGTGAGAGCTCTGAAGATACCGGTAGTTCGTCTGGTACGAGGGAGGGAACTGAACCGTCGTCACGGCCTGTCGACAATGAAGGGTTCCATATCGCACGTCCTGTGTCCGATGAAGAGGTGGAGAGGTTTCTTCTGCTTTTGCAGCCGAAGTCATCTCAACAATGTGGTCCCAATGCTCAGAAGACGCCTGATGTGCAAGGGTCCAATGATCCGAAGTCTGTCACGACGAAGGGACAAGAGTCTGGTAAGAATGTGACTTGTATAGCCACGACTTCTTCGGCGGACGTCAGGGTGAGGTGTAAGCATGATGGCAAAGCAATACCTTTTCCACTTAGACCTGAGGCTTTTCACGACCTTCCGTTGCTCAGACAAGCCCTCCTTGATATGACGCAGCACTATAATGTGATAAGAAGACGAACCGAGCAGATTGAGGGTACAGAGCAATATCGAAGTACAGTTAACCCTGGGATCTTGTTAAGGATGGGTAATCACGCTCATTACGTTGTGTGTCGGGCCCGCTGATATCAATTCGCGGAGGGCTTTTGCAGGATGATGTACGATACTTGTTTCCTTCCTTGTATGATTTTTTTTCAAGGGTTGGTCTTGTGATCTGGAGATCCAGGGCTCATGTTAAATGAGGCATTGTCCTTACTATTGCCATTGAACATAAGGCAAACTGGCATGTTTTCTGATTTTGACAATCACGTCTGGGGACCGACGCTAATCAGGTAGTCTCGAATAAAATGTAATATCGTAGCACCACCTAAAGCCTCGCCTTCTTCTCCAAAGCCTTCCGCCTCGTACGAAGCGCTTTAGTCTCCTCCTGCAGCGCAAGACCCATCATGATCTCCTCGCTTCCACCTCCCACAACATGGACCCTGGCATCACGACTAATCTGCTCAATTCGTGCTCCCTTTCCAGCCTTGTTATACCCGGCACCGCCAAGGATCTGCTGAGCCTCTCTAACGCTCTTCTCCAGGGCCCTGGTAGACATTACTTTGAGCAACGCAGTCATACCCCCAATTCGGACATCGTCGGTGGGTCTGTCCTTGGTAAGCTCGATGATATTAACAAGCTGTTCCATGAATGCGTATGCGGGTTCGATCATGAGCCCGAACTTGAATATCTTTGACTGTATGGCCTGTCTTGTTATTAACGGGGCGCCGAATGTCTCTCGCTGTGTCGCGTAATGAAAGGCATCTTCGGCACACACGCGAGCTAGACGTAATGATGCACAGGCGAGGCTGAGACGCTCGGGGTTGAAATCTAACATAGCGTTAGCATTGTATACTTTTGATAACTTGTGATATAGGACGGACGTACTTGACATGATCAGAGGAAAGCCCTTGTTTTCCTCTCCTATGAGGTGGTCTACCGGGACCCGGACATCGTCTAGTTCGATGAATGTGGATCCTATCGCACTGTACATTAGCAACAAAACGAAAAATTTTCAAAGAGATATACGGGCCCTTACCGCTTGCGTGAACACCAGAGTTATACATCCTTCTTCGCGTCACCCCGGGAGCCGCCAGAGGAATCACAAGTAAGCTAATACCACCCTTTCCAGGCCCTCCAGTCCTCACCGCAGCAGTACAATAATCAGCCCAAATACCATTGGTAATCCATTTCTTCGCCCCGTTGACAACATAGACATCACCTTCGCGCCTCGCCGTCGTCGAGATATTAGCAACATCCGATCCCGCTATCAAACCATCAGTAAACAACAACATCCATCATCCGATGAGAACATAACAAACCATCAGGCTCCGTAATCCCCAAACAACACCGAATATCCCCCTTAGCAACCTTCGGAAGCCACCTCTGCCTCTGCTCCTTTGTTCCAAACCGTGCAATCGGCGGACACCCAATATTATTCCCTCCTCCCAGTCCCCAAATCACACCCACGTATCCGGTTCGGATAAGCTCATCAGCAACAATGAGCGAACACCACGTATCCCACTTCTCGCGCGGGATGTTATTGGGCAGGAACAGTCCGGCGGCATCTTCGATCGTCGTCAGGGGATGAATGATTCCGAATCCTAGTTCACAATGGCGCCGGCGGACGGGTTCGGGGACTTGGCCTGCGGCTTCCCATTCTTGGGCGTAGGGTGCGATTGATGATTCTACGTAGTTGCGGACATAGGCGCGAAGATTGTGGTGGAGGTCGGTGTAGTATGGGTTCTTGATGTCGAGTTGGGGGAGTAATGGCTCACTGTATGGGGCTGTTGGGGCGCGGTCTTGGCGGGTCATGGTTATATGAGTTTAGATCAATTGAAGAGAGTAATTAAGGGCATTCCGGGGTTGAACATGGTGTGGTTGTAGATCAGGGTCTCTTTATCCTAACCGGGGTGACATGACATATGCGGGGAAGTTAACTTTCTGCAGACGTCTTGACCGAGACCGAGGAACTCGGACTTCCCGCATGTGTCTCTATCCAAGAGAAAAGTATTATAGTGAGAGGAATGAGAGTTAAATTGTAATATATGCGTATTTCACAGTTTTATTGGCCACAATATCTTCGACTTGCATTTTCAAGTCTCTGATGTAATTTATGTTCTCAGCGCTTCAATGAGACATATGCACAATAATACAATATGTGAACAAATACGCTACTCCTGGTATAGATATCAATTAGGAGCATGGTGCCCTCTGAGCGCCAGTTAGAAGAGCTTGCAGATGCTGTTTGACGTCGGATAAGCTCCAACGTTTCTGGGGCAGAGGTTCCAACATCCCACTGATGCAAGTCATCAATTCCTCGGCGATACACACCTCCCCATTAAATGTCTCCAGTCCTAGATCAATCTTCTGGGCAAAGTCACAAGGGAATGACGCACGTCCTATAGCGGATCCGGTTGACTGATCCTGTTGGCAGCGCGTTAGTTCACCGAGAACGAACTGGCGTTCCATCTTTGTGTTCAAGCGATACAGAAGCTCAAAAAGGATCACTCCAAGTGCAAAGACATCCAGAGACTCGTCAATCTTGTAACAGCTGCCGGTCTCTTCTGAGTTCTCGGGGCTATCTACATAAGGATGAATCAAAGGTGGGCGATAGAACTCTGTCCCAACCACACGATTCACCTTCGTTCTATGCTGCAAAGAGGTATTGTCCGACTGATTCTCGTTGAAGTGGGAGATATCGGCAACTAGACCGAAATCACCGATTCGAGGGTGCGAGTACCATGAAGAATGTTCGTTATCTAACTGACAAGGAGGGCATCCTTCAGAGTCTCGAGATTCCGGACACGACAGAAATATGTTAGCAGGCTTGAGATCCCGGTGTACTATGCCCTTCGAGTGCAAATATTCGACTCCTGAGATTATACGTAGCATGAGTCTCAGAGACGGGGCCAAGTGGTAACAATGTCGGCGTGGGACTTGGCCATCTTCAACCTCACGTGGCTGCGAGTTCAAATAGGAGCTAAGTGAAATGGGATGCAGTGACATCTGAATATGCAAAACAACTGCAGGAACTTGAGGCCCGCCTCGATGTCGTCGTTGTATCTGCAGCTTGGATGGGTCGTAGCTCAACCCATCCGTGAAAATATCGTCATCCGTCCCTCCGAAAGTAGACACCTGACTGTTAGTAAAAGCGTCAAAGTCACGAGGAATCGATTCGGTATCCTCGTCGTCTTCAATGTCCCCAGCCGAAGCCTGGGAATATTCGAACACGACTCCGAAGCTCTCGCTGTCGGTCGATTCGGGTCCGGCCAGAGCGCTTTGGGTGTTCTCACTCTCAACTCCAACGGCTTCGTGTCTGGTTCGGACATAACCCGATACATGCGCCTGTTCTACCCATGCCCCGTAGTAGCGGACCACGTTTGTGTGCTCAAGCCGAGCCAGGGTTCTAATTTCCTTCATGATACTTTCCAGCTGGTTCTCGTTTCCATCTTGTAATTGCTCAAGCCGTCGCTGGCTGATAGGGATCTTCTTTACCGCATATGGCTGTCCGTCGATATGGTTTTTCACATGATACACCTCTCCAAATGATCCACGGCCGAGGACTTTAACTTCGGCAAACTCCGTCGCATAACGAGATAAGTGATTATGTGGTGTCGGCAGATTGGTTTCAAACAATGGGAAGCTTGCAGGTGAGCTTCCTGCAAGGTGCAACGATTGGCTTGGTAGGCTTCCTACGTCAAGATGAACATTTTCCAAAGCCCTGATATTCTCCGTACTGGGGAGTCGTTTGCCGATGTCTGCAAGCGAAGGCCTGTATAGTCCACGTTTCGCTGGCCCTGCATACGCTTGATCCGGGTTATGTTGCACAATATTCGAGGCCTTCGAAGCTAAGACAATATCTCCAGTTGTTGTGCGCGATGGTACACGCCGCTGAGCATCGTCTATGCTGAGATCCTCCAGGGCCGACATACCGAGAACATCAAGATTGTCTCGGTAATACTGTCTTGTTGTCCGCAGCTCGTCTTTGTCGATCCCCCCGGCTATGACCCCATGGGAGGAGAGAAATCGTGACTTATAATTATACATCTTCCTTCCAAGGTACTGGACTTCTGGCGAGTCACGTGTGTATCGCTTGTGTGAGCCTTCTTGTGCATTGAGAATATCCGCCGCCCGGCTAAGACAGTAGAATTCAAGCAGAGCAGCTGTCATCATGTTAGAATGAACTTCGGTGTCGACATCAAGGTCATTGTTTTCATTCGCAAGACCATCGAGGCTTTCATAACTGCTTCCTTCCAAAAGGGGAGGTGACTTCGTTCCCGTTCCGGTAGCCTTAGGCTTCTTGGCAGTAGATCTGCTTGATGGAGCATCTTCTTGTTCGCTCGGACCCTTATCCAAGCCAGATTCCTCAGACTCAGAGTCGGAAGAGAAATCTGCGGGTGACCTGAACATCGACATTTTTAAATTAATATAATTCAAACAGGTCGAAGCATCAGATTTGCGGCTACGCTAGAGCCATGTAAGGACATGACACTGGCCATCTAATAGCGTCGTTTCGAGGTACGATAGCAAGAATTGTTGAGTGTTTGATCAAAATAAAGCCCCCATACCAGGGAGCGCTACCAAGTATCTGCAAGGGGCGTGATGGAAAAATTGTGCGATATATACTTTCGTTGGTAAAATCTGTGCCAATTGGGATATGACGGTGACCTCAATGGGTTTTAAAAAGCCAGCTTGATCGGCGAGCTTTGGAGTTGACAACTGTTGTTCAGAAGATGCCACGGTTTCTGGTTCCAATTGGTTCTCACACAGCACGGTTCCGTTGGCCTTGTCCGCCTTCCATGCGATTCTAAATTCCAGATGCCATCAACAGGGCGCACACTAGGCAACGCTGTTGACTCAGAGTTGCGGGTTCCCACAAACCCCACCAAATCAAAGATGCGCTCGTGTTGATCAAACTAGAGTCTCCCGAAGAGTCGGTAAACTCCCTTGGCCGGTGAGTTCATTCGGCGTGGGCTCGGGCTTTGTTGGTGGGAAGTGGGATTCTTTCCGTGAGTCAAAATCAAAAGTCGTTCCTAAAAGTGGACTCCCGCCACGCTGCCTTAGGCCGCCACCTCCATCCGCTGTGCCTTTTCACCCCACATTTCGACCACATATACTCGGGATTGGACAGAAGGAGGTTATTTTATTCGGTTCTGTAAATGCACTTAGACAGATATCATCTCCTTCTTCACGAAGTATGTTCGGCAACCCTCGGCAGCTCCCCCGGGTACTGCCGGTGCGTCTACTGGGATAGATATATATAGTTCATGGCCTGATTCCCTCGGGATACGAAATACCAAGAGGACCACCCCCACTTTAGTTTTCTACAACGTGATTGTTGATATTTAAACGACATGCATGACCTTCAGAATACATTCTCCCTGTGCTTTCGAGGCCAGAATCCCCAATACCTGCAGCAAGACACAATGGAATCCTCAAAAACTACAGCTGATATTGCTATTGTTGGCGCAGGAATTGTGGGGTCCGCGCTGGCTTATTTCTTATCGCAGACCGATAAAAAAGTGGTTCTCATCGATCGCTCATTTTCAGAGTTGAAAGGCTCGACGGGTCATGCCCCCGGCTTCGTTGGTCAATTCAATGAATCCGAGGTTCTCACACGCCTTGCAATTGAAACTGTGGGAGAATACACGAAGGTACCCGGCGGATTTGATGTTGTTGGAGGTCTTGAGATTGCTACCAGCTGTGAAGGTGTCGCCCGATTAAGATCGAGATGTGAGATGGCCAAGAGAGCTGGACTCTCCGCCGAATTAATATCCTCCGGGCAGGCAACTAGCTTGGCCCCAGAACTGGTCAATGACGACAACCAAATAGCCTTGTACTTTCCTGGTGATGGTGCTGCGAACGCTATCAGAATAACTACGTTTTATCACGAAAACGCACGGGCTCGGGGCGTCGAACTCATCGAAGCAGAAGTTACCGAAGTCCAACAGGCCAATGGCTGCGTGAATGGTGTGATGACCACATCGGGGCTCATCCCGGCCAAGAAGGTCATTATCGCCACGGGAATTTGGGCAACTAACCTTTGCAAGTTCGACATTCCAATCCCGATCGTACCTGTCGCGCATCCATATATGTACGGCGAGCATCACGCCCCAAAATTACGCAAGGCGCCTTGGGTCAGATGGCCACAGCATCATGTATATGCTCGTGATCATGGTACTTTCTTCGGCTTGGGCTCTTATGATCATGCCCCGGTTTTCAATGAACCGAGGGATACTGCTATCGGTGACTGGATTGGACAATTCGATGAAACATTAAGCCAAGCCATGCGTTTCATACCCGAGGAGACGCAGCTCGTTCCGAGAGAACGATTCAACGGTATATTCTCAATGACGCCGGATAATATGCCGTTGGTAGGAAGTATCCCCTCCATCGAGGGTCTATACATGGCAGCGGCGGTGTGGGTTACCCACGCAGCTGGAGCAGCAAAGTTCTTGGCTCAAATTCTGGAAGATCAGCCAGTCGATGATGGTATTAGGCGAGCACTGGATCCTAGCAGATTCCAAGGAAGAGATATGGCAACCTTGACACGGGAATCTCTCAACGGTTACAACAACATCTACAAGACAGAGGAGAGCCGAGCGCAAAGTATGTAACTTACCTTCTTAAGGGAGCGGTGTTCGTCGGTTGGTTTGTGACAGTTAGACGTGAGCTGCTTGCTGTTCAGAGCATCTTCACAACTATCGAGGACCTCCTTCAAGATCATGTCTTCGGATGAAGTGACCGAAAGGTCATGCCTATACTGTATTGCATTTCTCAACTCTATATATTGATCTCGATTTTATATAAGATACCAATGACTCTGCCGTTTGAATAATGGTACTTGGCTTACCCGGCATTTGTAAGAGTAATATCGTTCAGTATAGACCACCCGCGGCGTATCTCCATGAAAATTAGCGATTGACTTGAGTAGACATTCTCTTAAACTTTATACGAGTTATAATACTTCATCTTTTACTGCAGATGAAACGATGGTACTACGGGGGTGTATAATTATGACGTCATCAGGCCGAGCACAATTGTACCATTTGTAATCATAAGTACCAGCATTAACACGTGGACCGATAAATTGGAGCACTATCTACTGTGTATAAGGTAAAAAAAAAAAAGAAAACTCGACCGGAATATTCTTCCTTGACCTGGTCTTTCGTAAGACTACTCCGCAATTGGGATAGGAATAGTCGCTATCAGCACGTGACCTCAGCCAACGCGTCACGTCCGGCGCGAACAAGGCACGACCTGCATGAATGGAGCATAATTGCCCGCGACTCCGCCTATAGTGCGTTCCATGTGTTGGTTTCTCACGACTCGCCAACCCTTCTTCACATAGGTCGCATAGTTGATAGTATCGGCCTACTGCGGCGGTTTTATGATCTTTCCGTCATGCCCGAAGCTGTCGCGACGCCCCAAAAGCGGGTTCTGGGAGATGCATCGAATAATCCGCGCGGTATCCTGAAATCCCCAGACGCCAGCAAAAAACGGAAAATAGACAACAGACTATCCGCAAGAGTCAATCCGCCTTCTCAAAATGGCCAACGAAAAGTGCCCGGTTCGAGTCAGTTACAGAAGAGTCAATTCGAGGAGGAAGTTCTTGAGAAATTGACGCAGGACATCAATGACTTGAAGGACAGTAATGCGGAGAAGGACCAACAATGGGAGCGACCTCCGCTTGGCGAGTTTGACCCTACAAAGGAGAATGTCTGCTTCCAGCAGATCGATGCAGAAGAGGGAACACTCTTGGGTGGCAAACCAGCCGTTAGACTGTTTGGAGTCACAGAGGTATTGTCTGCGCGGTGTCGATAATCTCCGAATTGCTCTAACGTACCGTACAGGCTGGCCAATCCGTCTTGCTGCATGTCACCGGCTTCCAACACTACCTCTATATCGCCGCTCCTGTGAACTTTACCAAAGAAGACTGCGACCCGTATCGGGCTTTCTTGGAAAGCAGAATCGGTAACTTCCAGACTATGATCCAATCGGTTCAAGTAACCCTGAGAGAGAATATCTATGGCTATCAAGGAAATCAAAAGAGTTGGTACCTTAAGATCACTGTCACGGAGCCGAAGTTTATCAGCAAATTGCGAGGGGCTTTGGAGAACGGGGGTCAAAGTATGAATTACAAAGGCCTTTGGACTGGCATTGAAAAGATTGCCACCTTTGACAACATCCAATATCTTCTGAGGTTTATGATTGACACGAACATCTCCGGAATGTCTTGGGTAGAAGCCAAGGCAGGGAAGTACCGGCTTATTCACGAGAAAGAAAAACACTCCAATTGTCAGATCGAAGCCGTCGTCGACTATCACGACCTTATCGCCCACCCGCCTAATGGTGAATGGGCTAAAATGGCGCCTCTCCGTATATTATCTTTCGATATCGAGTGTGCTGGACGAAAGGGTATTTTCCCAGAACCGAATCAAGACCCTGTCATCCAGATCGCCAACGTCGTGACTCGCTATGGAGAGTCTAAGCCTTTCATCCGAAATGTATTTGTTTTGGATACGTGTAGTCTGATTGTCAACACCCAAATCCTGGAGTTTGAAAAAGAAGAAAAAATGCTTATGGCCTGGCGCGATTTTGTGCAGAAAGTTGACCCTGACGTTATTATTGGATACAACATTGCGAATTTCGATTTTCCTTATCTCCTGGATCGAGCAAAACACTTGAAGTGCACTGGGTTTCCGTACTGGACTAGGCTGAACGGAGTTATGTCTCAAGCCAAGGAAACAAACTTCTCAAGCAAACAGATGGGTAACCGTGATACAAAGGCTACCAACACCAACGGAAGAATCCAACTGGACCTTTTGCAATTAGTCCAAAGAGATTACCACCTGAGAAGTTATACACTGAACTCGGTGTCTTACGAGTTTCTGGGTGAACAGAAGGAAGATGTTCACCACACAATGATCACTGAATTGCATAACGGAACACCCGACTCAAGGCGACGTCTTGCCGTGTACTGTCTCAAGGATGCATACCTACCTCAGAGATTAATGGACAAGCTCATGTGCCTCATTAATTATACCGAGATGGCAAGAGTAACGGGTGTTCCGTTCAATTTCCTTTTATCACGAGGCCAACAGGTCAAATTCATGAGTCAGTTATTCCGGAAGGCTCTGGAACAACAACTCGTCATTCCAAACAACACCCCGGAAAGTGAGCAGGAATACGAAGGTGCTACTGTCATCGAACCGGTTCGTGGCTACTATAATGTTCCTATCGCAACCCTGGATTTTGCCTCCCTATATCCCTCTATCATCCAAGCCCATAATCTATGTTACACAACTCTATTGAACAAGAAGGCCGTTGAGCGCTACAATTTGAAGAAGGATGAAGACTATATCGTGACGCCTAATGGGGACTTGTTCTGCACGACCAAGGTGCGCAAGGGTCTCTTATCCCAAATTCTAGAAGAACTGCTCGCGGCGAGAAAGCGAGCGAAGAAAGAGTTGGCGGTTGAAACAGATCCATTCAAGAAGGCTGTCTTGAACGGAAGACAGCTTGCGCTCAAGATAAGCGCTAACAGTGTTTACGGTCTCACGGGTGCCACGGTTGGAAAACTGCCATGTTTGCCTATTGCAAGTAGTACGACCAGCTACGGTCGTCAAATGATCGAAAAAACAAAGCAGGAAGTGGAAGCACGGTACACCATTGCCAATGGCTATTCCCATGACGCAAAAGTCATCTATGGTGATACCGACTCCGTCATGGTCAAATTTGGTGTCACGGAGCTAGCGGACGCCATGAAGCTTGGACAAGAGGCCTCGGAATACGTCTCCTCAAAATTCCTCAAGCCAATCAAGCTTGAGTTCGAAAAGGTGTACTTCCCGTACCTCCTTATCAACAAGAAGAGATACGCTGGTTTATACTGGACGAAAACCGAGAAGTATGATAAGATGGATACCAAGGGTATTGAGACTGTTCGTCGTGACAACTGTTTATTAGTGCAAAATGTCATTGAGACCGTGCTGCACAAGATCTTGATCGACAGAGATGTTGATAGTGCCCAAGAGTCAGTCTCCTCACACAGTGCTCTTTAGTCTTTAGCGTTACCATAGCAGCACAACTAACGTGACTCTAGGTATGTCAAGGAAACGATTTCGGACCTTTTGCAAAACAAGGTCGATATGTCGAAGCTTGTGATCACAAAGGCTCTTTCTAAGTCCGACTACGCAGCCAAGCAGGCACACGTAGAACTTGCTGAGCGCATGAAGAAACGTGATGCGGGTTCTGCACCTACCCTTGGTGACCGTGTTGCATACGTTATTGTCAAAGGTGCTGGTGGCTCAAAGAACTACGAGAAGTCGGAAGACCCTATTTATGTTCTTGAGAACAACATCCCTATCGACACGAAGTATTACCTGGACAATCAACTTGCAAACCCTCTCGGCCGTATCTTCGAGCCCATTCTTGGAGAGAAGAAGGCCGGTCAGCTTCTTACCGGCGAGCATACGCGTTCCATCTCAGTAGCCGCACCGACTATGGGTGGGCTTATGAAGTTTGCGAAGAAAACTGCAACCTGCATGGGGTGCAAAAAACCTCTGTCTGGCAAGGCTGAAATGGCCGGTGCTGTGTGCGAGCACTGTCAGCCGCGGCTTGGCGAGCTGTATACGAGATCGCTGACGAAAGTGTCAGATCTCGAGGTCCGATTCGGGCGACTGTGGACCCAGTGCCAGCGCTGCCAGGGTAGTTTGCACTGTGAAGTCATCTGTTCATCTAGGGATTGTCCGATTTTCTATATGCGTATGAAAGCAAAGAAGGACGTGGAGGATGCACAAAAGGAACTCTCTCGGTTTGATTTCGATGCCGGTGCATGGTAAACCCTATATTTCTGGGTATGGTTAGCGCAGTTTAAGTATCAAGAGTCCTTTGATTATTTATTGGGGTCGATCGTTTTTTATGGCGTCTTGGGAACTAGCATGGATAATGATGGAACAAATCCGGCCTAGAGGATTGTGTCTAGATACCAAATAATGAGATTATTCGAACATATTTACATCTTTACACCACTTCCTTTCCTAGACAGCCCAGCGACTTTCTCTTTCGTTTTAGTGCTCAACCCTCGCTGCCTTTTGCTCACAGAGTAGATTTGAGTATGTGAGCGCCCTGTGCTGGGCGGCTTTTTGGAGACCCTATGTACGTCTCTGCAACTAAGAAGCTGGTACATACAACCAGAGGATATGGAGAACAGGCCTTCACGTCCCCTCTACCGTACTTAAGCCAGCATAGTGAACGTAGGAAGGGGTAAGAAGTTGAGGTTTTGAATTGAGAATCTGTCTACTTTGGAGTCCAAGCCTAATAGATCCTGTACCAATCTGAAGAAACAAGGTCTGATTCCTTGATTTTACTCTAGCCACTAGGGATTGCAGTAAGATAGGCAGCCACAAAAACATCTAAGCATACAACTTGTTCAAAGAAGGCTGTCGTGCATCCAGGGGAGTAAAGCTGCAATGTCCTCTTGGAAGATCACATCCGTCACTCTGATCGTCAACGCAATCTCTTGGGAGGCTCGTCTCTCCCCATAATAACTCCCCATGGGCTGCAGTGGCGTTACAAACGTCCTCAGGCGGGTGGCAGGCTGCGCTGATAGCAGCACTACAGGAGCCCGCTAATAGTATAGTTGACTTGAGTCTCCGAAAAGCCAAACACAACAACAATATAAACAGGACCAGACCAACCAAACCCGCAATGAACATGGGTAGGACTGAGGCCCCGAGCGAGCTGAACTTCTCTCCATATAGGGGCTGATCATCCGGGCTATAAGGGATTAACAACACGTAGTAGAGGGCCTGTGAAACGAACCAGTGGATGACCATGAAGAGAATCATGACTGGGATCCCGTATTTATAGGGAACGCTCAGCCAGTAGGTCGAGCGTTGCTGGCTGCCCTTGACGGGCCAAGTGACTCGAAGTGGCTTCCGGTCTGTCCCGTAGGAACTGTACTCAGCCGATGCGAGCATGCTAGTTAGCACGCTGTTATAGAAATAGTAGCCGACAGTGACGAGTAGTTGAACACTGTTTGCTGTCACCACGCCTTGCATCTCCGAGACAGTACCAAGCACAAAAGCCCCGGTACCTTTCACGTTGCTTTCGTAATCCCAGAGACCTTGAGGGTTGGCAACGGCGCTGGGTAACCTGACAGCCAGCAAGCCAATGGCCACTACTGAGCATCCAACAAAGCTAGGCGAGGTTAGCTTCCATGGTGGGCTAATTTCTACGTTGAATCTTTCTGAACACTAACATCATGGAGGTGGCTAGCCAATGGAAAGGGCTAGATGCCTTTCTCCATTGTCTAGGTGGTGATAGATGTCTGTATTGTCTGGACGTACCCTTTCTAATGTGACGCTTTGACGCCCAGCACATCCCTTTCGTTGTATCATCAGGTCTTTCTAGGAATGATGCAACTGCATCGCCTGTTGTAAGAAGAGGAGGTGCTCGAGACCGTTGAAGATGAGCGGCAAGATACATCGCAAATACCTTCATCAGCGCAGCTAATGAAACAATCACAGCAATGGAAGGGCTAAGAAGTAGTTGGCAATTTTTCTTACCCTCAAATGCCAAACACCCGCTGAGAGAATGAGTCCGATATAGAGGTGAAATGTCAGAATAAGCAGCATCAACTGTGCATTCATGAGAATTTCTAGTTGGGAGGCTGGGATATGAAAAGGGTACAGCCTTAACTGACTGATCTTTATATCGGCCGGTAGGCCGAAGTACAGATGTATCTCCTCCACCATTCATAAACAAATCACTCGCAAGGTAAATAAGGCCCTTGTACCCCGATGGGAAATGAGATACTCCATACGTTGCATAATGGTCGAAGCTAGGCTTTGTGGACAAACCGTAACGCCAATATCCAACCAGCGGCGCTTTGCATGGAACAAATCAATTTCATCTCTAGTCGGGGCGATAAGCGTTTGCATACAGTAATTGCTTGCCGCCAGAATGCAGGTGCTAATAGCGTTAATGATAAAATGAAATGCCGTGTTCCATCGACTTGTTATGACGCAGCTGCCTTCATAGACCACTTTTGAGTTGGAAGACCCTCCAGACCCTCGGTGCTTCGATGTCAGCCCGCCTACTACGGAGATGAATATGGTGTTCAGTAGCAGTAGACCGACAGTTGCATTTGCACAAAGGTATACGCCTCTGATCCAAGTGGGTCGTCGGTTTTGAGAACTCCTGTCCTCGACCGCATTCGCGGAGCTGTTGCTGTTACTGTTGTCGCCAATTGCCGCTTCATCCAGGAAAGGCATACCAAGCGTCGGGTCGTTAGTGGTAACTATTTCTCTAGTTGTGACTTTCGAAGCGAAAGCAATCGATTGCTCTGCATTGTCTGGATCGTTTCCTTTCGCACCGTGGTAGCGCTGACTTGAAGCTGGAGACCGAGCCAGGCCCATAGGCCCCATACATCAATCTTCTTTCTCGGCATAACAGCTTCTATCCTTGAATATTGCAAGAGTAAACTATGCTAGAAGTAGGGGTGTGGGACGGGGGCTTTTTATTTTCGGCCTCTCTCGGCAAACGAGGCTGTGAGTCAGGCTGACCATCTGAGATCGCCGGTTCAGTAAATGATTGACATCGTATATGCACACTTCACAGTGCCTGCAGATCATATAATTTTTATTGGTTCGTGTGGGGTTTAACGCCTGAAGAGTGAAGGGCGTGTACTCGGTACTGTTTGCTAGCTCTGATATAAATATCTATCAAGAGCTTTGCAGGAAGGAGGCTCTCGGGCACTGGTGTGTAGTATAAGTATGGAGTCTCTAGTAAATATTGAAGATGATCTACATGCAAAAAAACTGCTTTTAGGCCAGAGTGAGGTAATCTGCCAACGTGATACTCTAAAAGAGTTCATCCAAACCGAGCCTGCAATCCGAAACAATCACAAATTCAGGATGACGGTGGTAGCTAGTTGACAAGCCGAATTCGATCTACCTGGCCTTGGACTTGTTCTCGCTCAGTATTGTAACAGCCTTTGGCTGGAATGTACAATACTGGGTCAAAAGTATCGCAGCCTCTTGGCACCAAGCGTAGCGCGTCCAAATAATCAAAGCAGTGTGTTTGGTGGGAAGACCTGCAGGACGGTACGCCTTGCCAAGACAGACACTCTCGGGTACAGCAGAGTGTATTCTATGCCAACTGGGACACTCGGTACTGCAACTGCCATGATGAACCACATGAGTGAGATAGATCTTCGGAGACACACCTAGGGTTTTCACCAGCCTACACTAGTGTAGCTCGATGAAAATTATAAAAAGACTAGGTAAACAAACTCCGTGGACAAAAAAAGAACCCGACCGAGACGAGACTCGAACTCGCAAACCTTTGGTACCGGAAACCAACGCGCTACCATTGCGCCACTCGGCCGACTGTTGTAAGATTGAAGATAGAATTGACATCCCGTGAGATTTATGTCTTCAAGGGCGAATTCTCCTCAGTCCAGAGTTGGAACGATGAGCATGCAATTGAAGAGAGAGAAGTAATGCGCACCATTATGTCCCTTTGTTATGTGTGATCAACCATGCAAATAGCACGGTAATGACACCCGGTCACAGAGAACAGAAGGAGTTTAACGAGCTGGTATAGTTTCATTGTCGACAAGTTGGCGGAACTGTCCTGAAAGCCTGAAGGGCCGCTTCGATGCCGCTATCTTTTAAGCGTAGTCGATCTTCCACCTCCTCGGGCGTATTGTTCAAGATCTCAGCTAAAAGCCCGATTGTGATAATCACAGATCCAAATCCCTCCACGAATAGCTTTACAGCCGGTTGACCCTGTTGAGGTGGCATCAAGCTGTTGTGATGTTCGAACTCAAACTAATTTGACGTCCTAGCTCCTGATTCTCTCCAAATTGTTAGTTAACATTCGCGGAATGATATGTTTGGGCGTTTTCCGTTCCGGCATCAGTTACTATTAATTCTTGTGCAAGATTGGACGAGATCCTAGAGAGCACGCGATTTAGGGTTTATGTTAGAGATAATGTGTTCAGGGTGCGACGTCTGATGCTATTGTTGTTTTGGACGAGTGAGGTGAGATTTTATATAGGTGAGACTTCGCGGTGCTTTCTCTTTGGACCATGGACTAATATCATTAGACGTCATCTGTTAGAGGCCTTCGCCTACTGTGGATCATGCTCTGTAAAGAATCACGCTACTAGTCTCTGAAGTAACATCACATTGGCTTAGTTTTATGTCCCAGCGCAAGGTTATACCCCAATACAGCAGAATTAGAGATCAGACAATACTGTTGAAGGCGCCCAGAGATGCCCAGGTTACACTGAGTCAACTTCTAACAAGTTACAGCTATTCATGTGTCACTTAGGCTTCCTTTAGTTTCCAAACCTGGATAGACATCACAGGGACCGCTTGGGACAGTGCATCATCCCTGTCAGACACTACTCGTGGGTACAACGCAACGCTGCAATGTAACGCAAAACTAACAAGAGACCCGAGTGAGCTATGTAGCCCATGATGGATCTAAATTTTGTCATTGGTATTATTGTGATCCCATTTGGCATACCGTTCCAGGAGAAGGTAGATCTGTGCCATCATAACATTTCCATATCTAATCGGGGCGCGAAGTCATGGCTCAGTTGAGCCGGATGGGACTGAACCGTGGGCCGCAAAGTGGTCAAGATTCTGTTCATATGGGGGGCTGCCCAGGGGCTGTGAGAGTCCGATATATGTGAGCATTTCACAATTCAAGTGTGGACATACGGTTTTAATTGGTGGGTAGCACATTTGGAACATTTCCTCATTGATCTCTTTCCTTGACTGTGGCAGTTCGATTTTAATCTGTTATGGATAACTAATGGTCCCTGCCTGATTCCTTTCTTCATTAAGAATTGCTATACTTATACTGACGCAGTGGCAGCCGCAATAGAGGGTGAAGCTGAGGGATACGAATATTGTAGAACCAACCAGCCATATTACCGGCTGTATATGCAAATCGCTTCCGACCCTATATGACACTCAGACATGATTTACCTTATAGTACTTCTATAATACTCAAGGTACGAGCCACAGATAATTGACTCCTCGAGAGTTACTACTATACTTAGGGCAGAGATCTGGTTAAAGAGTATGCAGGATACAGTGGAGCTATCCGGGAACTGGTAAACTAGTAACCGGTGAGAAACAGAGGGAAATAAGGCATATATTCTGACACTGTATCTGATAGTAACGCACTAAGTTACCATCTCGATACTGAGATCATTCGACCACTTGGGCTGATCCACTCCATTGGTTCGAGTATCAACACTGCAACTCAGGTCTAGCTTGCGTACCGGGAAGTGAGTAACGGGCTTGGGACATCTGCTATGTAGTCCCAAGTGTTTTCTATGTAGAGAATGGAAGTTGTTTGTACGGAACACGCAGTCTGCACTGTTTGTCTTGAGCGTGTCCACGTAGGCTGGACTCAAGGTACTGGCATGCCATAGTGTAATACATTATTGCTCATTGCTACCCCACGATGTCGATGCTCTTCGACTCCGCAGTGTGACGCCGCTCAACCACTAGAACTAGCGATAATCTACACAACCACTGCTGTAACTCATCCTATTAACAGTTCCGAAAAGAAAGAGACTTCAAGGCTCACTAATTCCATCTATCGGCAAGAGTACCACCTGGAAGGAACGCATGTACCCCAACATTCCCTTTATGATATAACTGTAGGTACGAGCAAATAGAAGGACATTCCACTCTAGCCCTAAGTTCAATCCACCATATACTGCGTCTTGCTTTGCGGTACCATAGATACAGCAACAAAAGCGCCACAGGATCCTTATTCCGTAGCAAGCCTTCGAAAGGGCCATGGATGCTACGCATGAAAAGCTGAGTGTGACCCGTTGTGACCTCGCTATCCGGACGACCCAGGATCTGGGATACTGCGTGGGCAGCATCGAAATACGGGTTGTCTTTCGCCGTAGATGAGTCATTGAGAAGACATATGGCAGCCAAAGCGCTTGGTATACCATCTATTCCCAATTCTGGTAGGGGTGATTGCATTTGAGCAAAGGTCCCCGCCATGACGCTGAAAAGACTGTCCGGTCGTAGCGGGTTCACTATATGCCACAATGACATTTTGGCCTTGCTCATGCGGACCCAGTCTAAATCGGAGTGGTCAGAGGACTTTAGAGGCCATGATTCTTCCGGTGTGCGTGCATCTGGGGATGAGAAGGACAAGATAGCTAGAGCAGCTGCCGTGCCCCAGATTGGGTCCTTGTCTTTTGCTTTGATGGGTTCCCTTAACCGTCTGTTGAGGAGAGCTGTGCTTTGAGACCAGTGATAGCACTCTTCTAGACTGCGACGACAGCCTGAGCTATTCAGATGACGGTCATATGTAAGTGCCACAGCTAGAGAGGCGTGCATTAAAAAAGAGTGCTGTAAGCCATATCTTAGCAGAGCTCAGGTCGGTCATGTATAATCACTGATGGTGACGGGATCAATGTACTAAAACTTACCTCGAAGGCTAGTCTCAGGAGCTTGCGATTGACGTGTATTATATTAGGGTCATCTGGAATTGTGAGACTTCGTCCATAATATCGGGTGATGAAATCTTGACACCTTGCGTTCAACTGATAGGACGTGAATTCGTCAGAAGTCCAGACAGCACTCGAGACAGGGGGTTGAAGCTCTGCTTTTCCTCGAACTATTAATTGCCTCCCTGTGCCGGCAGCTATGGGTTGTAGGTCGGAAATATTGGACATAGAATTGCATAATACCCCGAATGAACTACATCTTTTGCAATGTGGCTTGCCTTCGTCGCACTAAGAGGCAAGGTAAGTCAAGTCATTCAACCAAGCACTGGCAGTCTAGGAAGAGCCACCCACCTTGAGCTTTCTGAGCTTGCAATTTCGACAGCCAAATCTCGACCTTCGCTGAGTCTTAGGCAGATTAACCTCCATACTTGATTAGGAATTCTAACCCTGTGAGGGATTTAATGGAATCGATGGAAAGACATTAGGTTTCAACATGTCACAGCCCCCATACGCTAACCTCCTTTCGGAACCACGCTAGCTCTGCCTCGGATGCAGAGGTCTCTGATTGGTTGCCAACATCTATAATCAACAGAGCATGATATCAGAAGAAGTCGTTTGAAATGATCGCTTAATGGTATAAAGAGAGAGTTGTTCCTCAATATCCTACATCAGAATCATAGAAATGCAAACCTCTCCTTACCCCAAAACTCCAAATGACCACCCATCTCGCCGCCATCTCCCCAGCCAAAGGCCGACCCTTTGAGCTCGAACCCCGCCCTACCCCAAAGCCAGGACCAGACGAGCTCCTCATCGCCGTCAAATCCGTAGCCCTCAACCCGGCCGACGCCATCATGCGTGACCAAGGCCTCTTCATATCCACATACCCCACGGTCATTGGCTTCGACATGTCCGGGTCAGTCCTCGAGGTCGGCGACAACGTCCCCCCCTCCTACCAACCAGGTACCCGTGTCGCCGCCTACGCTGCCTCTGTCTGGAAGTCCTGTGATCCAGATTATGGCCCATTCCAGGAGCGGTGTCTTGTCCCCTGGCAGCATGCTGTGCCCCTTCCAGAGGGCATGTCTTGGAACCACGCGGCAACGTTGCCCGTTGCCGTTCAGGTACCTCTTAGTGCGTGGGATGCTATGGGCATTCCCCGGATGGGGGAAGATACTGCAAAGATTACTATGGGGAAACGAGAAGCTCTCCTAATCTGGGGCGCCTCCTCAAGCGTCGGTACCATGGGCGTACAAACAGCCCGACTGCTGCGGGACAATCCCAACTCTTCTTTCGCGGCCGTGTACGCCACAGCCGGATCAGCGAATAGGAGTTATGTGGGTTCACTGGGCGCAGATCGCGTGTTTGACTACAAAGACCCACAAGTTGTGAATGCGATAATATCGGCCGCTAAAGGGGACGGGCTAGTGATCCGGCATTGCTTCCTTGCTACCGGGCAGCTAGCGTCATGTCAAGCTGTGCTTGAGGCATTTCTCGGAGAAGATCATAAAGGGGAGACGGCGAAGATTGCGTCGGCACCCGTGGTTCCTCCGGATGCGATGGTCATGGACGGGGTGGAGACGATATTTGTCATGCCGTCGATGCTAGAAGAGGAGAGGCTGGAGCAGTTCCGATACTGGATTGGGACGTGGCTGAAGGAGAATCTGACAAAGGGGACTATAAGACCAAGTCCGGAGCTGAGCGTCGTGGGCAAGGGTTTGGGGGCTATCAATGCTGGGCTGGACAAACTACTTCGGGGAGTGAGTTGTACGAAGTTGGTTGTTGAGATTGCGGAATGAGGAAGTCTGGGGCGTTGCACAGATCGTTATAAATGACATTTAGCATGTACTAGTAGTGCAACATAGCCGCCTAGCAAAATACTTAGCCGAGATCGGCCACAAGTTACAAGAGGATGGGATGCTGTTGTTCATTGATTGATTATTCTTCCCATATTCCTGTACATAACTCACTGCTCTCCTCGCCCAATTGCGTTTTGTTAACATTGTGAAAACTTCTCTTAATGCATGTTGTATACAAGGACTGCAAGCCCTGCAGTTAGGTCAATTGAATGGGGGACGATTAATGCCACGTCAGCCCAACTTCGGTAGATCCAATACTCCACCCCATGTATCGGCTGCAGCGCTTGGCACTCCTATTATTCGAGTGCACGTAATTCCAAATTTTGTACTGCTAGAAACTATCGCCAGGCTAGATGGCTTCTGTTAGGACACGCTTCTAGGTGGAGAACATTTGAGTGGGTGTCATTGGGTGTACACAGTGCTCCTGCTCATGGAAATGCTTTCTGAAGAGATCATTTGCTGTAAGCTACCTGCACAAGGGATATAGTACGAAGGATGCGTTCCAGATCAGTGCAAAGGCTTCTGATGAACCCATAACGATATGCTCTCTAAGCCGTAATTTCCCCTCTTCCCCCTTTACCCCTCTTTATCTTCCTGTACAGACCGTGTCCTCGTGAACAGTTGTTTCACCCCGGCGTTACTGCACATCTGCTTGATCCTCTCAGTGTGATGGAAGGATGCATTGTCCATCACCAGAACAGACTTTGGATCCGGCCACTTGCCACAATGATGTAGCAACTGTTTAATAAAATCTTTAAATATAGTACTGTCAGTAGATCCCTGAAACACACGTGATAAGAGAATCCTATCCTGCGAGTAAGCAGGTAGGATCTGATATCGTTGCTCGCGGTGGAATCGGGCTACTTGGACCGGAGTCACTCCAAGAGGAGACCAACCAGTACGTCTGGAGTCCACCCGCCTGTCACAGCCAGATTCATCTACATAGACAAGATGATATGACCGAAAGTCCGATAGGTTGTGGAGGTAGAAATCCCGTAAATCAGCGTTCCGTTCCTTTGCAATACGACGAGCTACCTTCTTTGACCATCCATTTGATTACGGGTTCGACTTATGGTTGAGGGTGTGGTAAGGATCTCAAGTTCATCCCACAGAAACAGTGCCATCTCATCTAGATAGAGGTCGGGCTTTTCAAGAAGATGTTCACAAAGGGCTTCGGCCATGAGAGGGGTGATTGAACGGGGATGCCCGCCCTTGATTGGTGGTGCTTTGGTCGTGCCAAAGCAGCGAAGATTAGATCAAATATACTTGATACAACGCTCGCTGCAGTTTGCAACATCAGCCATTTGAGCTGCAGTCAATGATCTGCTTATAATCATATCGCGGATCAGCTGATGCTGGGAGGCAGCGAGGTTTGGAGCCATTTTGACCGTTGTAACAAGCTTGTAAACTGAACCTAGGAGAAAGGATAGCCTAGAGCTAAATTAAAAAATTAAACACTTTGTGCTCTTGCAGCTGACAGCTCTGACTATTGTGACCTTTAATTTATGCTGGCTATGCCACATGGGCTCCCATCTAAAGAGTATGTGTAGAGGTTACATCGCGTGAGCTTACGGAAGAGAAAAGAAGCCAACCGAGGCGGGGTTGCCAGCAAAAGACCCACAAAAGGCAAACACATAATGCCAAGACAGTTAGTTGATGTGATTGGCCGTTAAGTACTTATACAGCTGTTTGTAATAACCCACTTCTTGTTCTATAGAATTTGGATAGAGAATTAAAGCTCTAGAACACCCCATTCAAGGTCACTGTTGGTTGGTTGAAATATCCAACTTTGAATGAGTCTGCGCAGTATAACCAAAAGAAACCCCGTTTAAAGAATATGTATATAGTGGGAAGTATGGGAGCAAAGGATATACCGATTATCTTTGTGATAGTGACAAGGAGCAGGGTTGTAATTGCTGCCAATCATATTTCACCTCTTGCCGCCCCAGCCATTTCGACGCTTTTTAGGACAAGGCTGAATTTGCATGGTTAATAATAATCTCAACTTTGTTTTTCTAGCTATTCTAGTATTCTTCCAGAAGTACAGCTAACAGACTTTTGCCTATCCTTCAGCTTCTTTCTAAGATTTATCAATCATTGTCACTATCAGAGCAACCTTTAACTGTGTGTTGATCAAACTATAATTACAATAATTTATCCTCCACAAGATAAGTTTCAAATCGGGTGGATCTGCGCTCTTCCCATCGAGGCAGCCGCCGCCATGGAAATGCTTGATAAAAGTTTCGGATCTCTCGATGAATAAGATAAAACAGATCCAAATATCTATATATTGGGCCGAATTAGAAAACATTATATTGTGATCGCCTGCCTGCCGGTAGGACAATATGGCAATACTGCAGCTACTATAGTTGCAAACAACATGATCCGTACGTTCTCAAAGTCGCTACGGGTTGGCTTGATGGTTGGTGTTGGAGAAGGAATTCCATCTACCACAAGTGACATCCGGCTTGGTAATATCGTGATCAGCTGTCCAACAGGTAACTATAAAGATATACTTCAGTATGATATAGGTAAAGTTGGAGTTAATGGTAAATTTACTCGAACTGGATCTTTAAACAGCCCTCCCAAATCACTGTTAGCGGCCGTTAGTACTATAAGAGCCGCTGAGCTTACTGATGATCCCTACTATCCGGAATATCTTTGAAACGCAATTAAGAGAACCCGAAGAACCTAGAAAACTTTTACTAGACTTGGTCAGCAGAGCGATCGATTGTTTAAGATCCAGCACGACCACCCAGCTGTTATAGATAACTGTGATATTTGTCCAAGAGAATAGAAAGAGACTAGAAATGAGCGCGAAGATAATAAACCGCAGCCCTACTATGGTATTATTGCGTCTGGAAATTCTGTCATTAAATATAGATAGACGAGGGAACAGCTCCGTATGTAAATTGGGGCACTGTGTTTTGAAATAAAGACAGCAGGATTAATATTAGATTTCCCCTACATCGTGATTTGTAGTATTTGTGATTATTCTAATTCTCACAAAAACAAGAAATAGCAAGGGTATGCTGCCTTGGCAGCGGTATTATATACCAAAGAACTCCTAGGATATATACCGAAGGGCCAAGTATTGTAAAAAAGCCTAGCTACAAATCTTTATCGTAAGTAATATTTAGTTTGGCCTAGTATTCAATGATAACACAATCTTGCTTATATGGCACTTTGTAGGCTTACTAGAAAATCTAAATAAAAAAGTTAAAGGCACTAATGAATAATTGGATAAAGTATATAATCAACAAAAACGGTACCATGCTGAATAAACAGCACGAGTTTTAACAATTTGATAAAAAAAGTATCATTAAGTATTTAAGATATCGAACTATGAACAGCACAAGGATATTAATCCCAATTAAATACTAGAAACATGCCAATGGGCATTGTAGAATATATATTATCTCTGTTGGTAGGATAATTGCTCCAATAATCTTGTCACAGAAATGATAACGATCATGCAAGGTGACTGTACAGTATACCCTGTCCCAGGTGCATGGACATCCCGGTGGCCGAACGGCGTCTTCGGTGTCTATATCCGTCACCTTTCTAATGACGTACAGTGGCCCCGTTAGGAGGATTGATCATTGTATACAGAGAATCTTAGGGGTCCTCGGCTATAAATTAGTACTGTAGTCATTAGTAGGAAATCAAGAATCAGTCTTCTGTCTCTAGTATCTACTGCCTAGTGCTTTGCCCACGTATCCTTACCTAGTTGACAGGTCCTCTACCCTGACTAGTAGATATTCCTCTGACAAATCTTCTCTAGATATCAGCTAACTCTAGCTGTGGGAAATCTGTACTCTTTAAGTTACTTATTGATAATGATTTACAAGAGTGCAGTTTAAAAATATCGATTTACTATTTCTTTTTCAAGGATAATAATAAGTAGAATAGTCTTGCTACAGCACTGTGCGTAATACTACATCAGCTCTTTAGTCAATAGCCAAGTCTACTGCGACATACAGTGCCATTTTGGGAGAAGAATGGAGATAAACTTCAATAAGAGATTGGTAAGCTTTGGCGGATTCTTCTAGCAGTGACATCAGATCCTATATCTCTAAACACTATTTGCGTGCTTAATACACTTGATGAATATCGTCTAGTAGACCAGAATCAGCTCATTCAAAGGCTCAAGGGTTTCCATAGCCAAACCAGTTTACCAACGCAGAAGAACTGGTTAAAGTTTCTTGTCACCAGCCGCCTCTATAACAATATATATAATAATTTCAAATCAATCACAGGCCTATTTCCGCATATATATCTATAAGGGGAGCGGGAAAATGACTATATTCACCAGGAAATCAATCTTGTTGTGAAGATAAAAGTAAAAGAGTTGACTGAGATATTAAATCTCCCAGCCAATATAGAACAGTAAATTAAAGATCAACTTCTCCAAATACAACACCGCACATACCTTTAGTTATCTCTAGCTATTAACAACATCCGCACTACTCTCCAGGATCCATGTCGATCTATTGAAGAAGCAATCCGAATGGTACCTACTACAGTAAGTGCAGCTTATGAAAAGATCCTGAGCCGAGTCCGGCCTTACAGTGTGAATACTGTAAGAACGGTCTTACAAATCATCGTTGCAGCGCAACGTCCTTTAACAACAGCAGAAATGGCCGTGGCGCTGGGTATAGCCATCCCATCTCAACACACAAGGGAAAAGCAAGATCCAACTATCCTGGAGGAAAATCTCCGACAGCTGTGCGGCCTATTCATCTTCATCAAAGAGTCCAGGATCTATCTTCTACACCAGACAGCCAAAGAATTTCTCATAGCTCAAGATGATTGTCGACAGGAGAGCACAGAGTGGCGACAATCAGTGAATCTCCAAGATGCTAATATAGTTCTTTCACGAGTATGTATGTCCTGCCTTCATGAGAGTATATACCAAGGGGACCATTACCAGCAACTCAACCAGGGGGAAGTCACTGGTAAGAAAGATGGACTCTTGCTCTACGCAGCAACCCATTGGATTTCGCATATGATAAGTCTCACGAATGCACCGACTAGCCTTCTCCAATTAGCCGGGGACCTCTGTGACCCAAAAAATCTATCAGCGTGGATTGGAATTCAGGAACCAGGTTTTATCTATTATCGTTATGCTGATGAACCATTGCCATTTTTCTGGGCAGCAAGATGGGGATTGATAGATGTTGCCCGCTTTCTCTTACAAGAATCTCAAATTCAAATCACCGATAAGATTATAGAAAAAGCTGCAGCGCATGGGTCAGATAAAGATACAGTCATACGTCTTCTCCTTAATCAAAGAGGGGAGGAAATCAGGATCACTGATAAGGTTCTCCAAGAGGCTGCAGCTAATACTGATAGCGGGTGTGCCATCATGGAACTTCTTCTGGATCGAAAAGGTCATGAGATCAAGATCACCGAAAAGGTCATGCAAAAAGCCGCAGAGAACGAAGATTGTGGCCTTCCTATCATGAAACTTCTCATGAGTCGAAAGATAGACGAAATCAAGATTACAAGTAAGATCATGGAATCTGCTGCAGGGAACTGGTCAGACGGAGCAGAGATGATAAGGTATCTCTTCGAACAGAAAGGAGATAAAATATGGATTACACCAAGGGTTCTACAAGCTGCGCTGAGGAATCCTGATGGTGCAGAGATCGTGCAACTGTTATATCCAAGAAGTTACTTGATTCAAAAAATCATGCGACGATCGCGGTATCAACGACAAGGTCGTGACGCTCGAAAGTGGGATAAGTGGATTAAAAGGTATAGGCGCTAGCTCCTAAGGGATTGGGAGAATGAGAGAGAAGGGGAAGATTATGATTATTAGGAGGCACTTTGTTATATTCTCTGTCTAGCAGCTCTAGATTAGATTGTACAGATACTGTTGGAGAAGAGAGCAAATGCTAATACCGAGTGTAGGCTCTATGGCACTGCTCTGCAGGCTGCTTCTGGGGGAAAGATCAAAACAATGTAAATACTAATCTACAGTAGAAGGGTGCCATTCAGCCAACATCTTATGATATTTCTTACAAGTGGCTAAGTATTTCATGGAGAGTAGAGGACATCCGCGTATAAGTGGACTCAGTATTTTTGATTATCATTGTACACTTTCTTCTGATGTCAAAAACTCTTCTGTACTTCACTATGTCTAATTCCTTTCGCAGTATTGTTGTACTGTAATTGATGATTAGTTATGAAATTGATGCTGTCAACCAATATTACCGCCGTATCGGATTAACTACCAAAAGTTCCGATAATTATTCAGCCATCGCTCCTGACAATCATGTTTCAACTATGTTAAAATTACGCTTTCAGAAAGACAATATTGAAATATTTAAACGGTTAGAATGTACAGATACTTTAGGAATTTAGACCCTCATTCATTTGTTAATTGGTTGTTGCATCAGTATATGCTGAAATTCTTTATGTTTAGCTGTCATACCACATGCCTTAATATGGCAGAAATTGTAATACAGAAGCCCTCTTTGTACTACAGAATCAAAATGAAAAACACTAATTGACGTTCTTCCAACGCCAGTCCTGGGGCCAGGAGGACCCAGGTGGACCAGTCCCGATGCCCCGTGGTGGGAAATCTGTGGTAGTTCACTGCACTTACTACACTACTTTATATGACTAATTCAGTCCAGTCTAGTACAGCTATCGTGTACTGTACAGTGAGAAACGACCATTCATGCGGTCAGAATCTGCGAATGTTGTATCCAAGGAGACACCTAGGATATCAACCATCCCTCTTAGGTACAGTGTGTAGATACAGTGAAACTACCAAGGTACGACCTTCATATCCCCTCCCACAAATTCCCAGTACGAACCTCCCTTAAACTTTCCCTCGTCATCTTCTAACAACTGCACTACTACCTCTGCCCTATCTTCGGGGGACTGCCTATTGGATTACCAGTTTATGAACGCCGTTTTCAACGGCCCTAGTACACAGATATAGTACCAGATCCGTGGCTTTCTACTTTTAGTCTACTCGGCCTCTTTTTTCCTAATATAGTTATTCTCGGCTATTTATGTATAGAACTATTAATCTATTTATATCGATTTTACTGGTCTTATAGGCGGGCGCACGGTCTATCTTTATAATAAATAATTTTTAAATATTATCTAGCCCAAATAAGATATTGATTACTTTGGGACCTGAAGATTGGTAGAGAAACGGTATTAATACTGTGGTTATCAGTGCGATAGAGATAATATTAATATTAAGAATCTTGTAGATAGCGCGCGGCGGGAAGGTCTATAGCGGAGGATAGATAGATAATATCCGTATTGTTGATAAGGACTATATTGTGTTATTACGCAGGGTGAGTGAGTGCTTTCTGTTAGGTTCGTCTGCATTCTTCATTGGGTGTAGGAAGGTAAGAAAGGGATGAGGCATCATCTTATGATGAAGAATATGAAAGTGACTCCATTTGCAGAGGGCTCACTCTTACTTAGCATCCAATCTCCCGTATGTGGAGGTTACCGTGTCCACTACAGCGGTGATCTGCTTATTCTTGGTAATATCTAGTTATACTAGATCGAGCGCCGCTATTATATCTAGATCGTGTAATCTCTGTACTGTCTACTACCCGGTCTAAATCGCAGCTATATAGAATATATTTATAAGTAGAATAGCGCAGCGCGGCTATTTGAACTATAGTAAAGTCTAGATTTTGGTTGGTATCGGTATAGAGGACTATCTTTTTAAATATTTTCACGGCAGCAGAGCTTAGAAGAATAGAATAAGAAAGTCTATAGGGCAAAATTAGTGTTTATTGGAAGCTAAACTATAAGTGAAATAAGCGATTTCTCTATAAAAAGGTTTAGTAAAGCTCGCGTCCTTTAATCGGTTCTAACGTCAATTGGGGATCAATGGGAATGTCGGGGTTTAACAGAATTAAGCCTGCCATAGACCCGAGTCGGATCAAGGGAATTGTCGAGGTTTGACGGAAATAAGCCCAGAATAGGCCCGAGCGAGGGCAGCAGAGGAGAGGTGGGCTTGCATAAGTCGAGAAATGCAGAGCGTTGATAATTCAGCCATGTGCTTGCAGATTAGCAAAGCACCTGTCACTATTGGTAGGCCATTTTGTATCGAGATTTATATAGTCCTGAATTGCGGGGGCGCACTCCACCGCCAGATGCAAATAATCGACTAATCAGGGATGCCCGATGGTTCTTCGAAGTGAGTTAGTACTTACTGATTTAGTTAGTTGTACTGTAAGTAGTGTTATACGCCTTATCTGGGGTATCTCCGTGCACTAATGAGCACCTGCGAGGATACCAACAGATCCATATCCGGAGTCATTGGATCTACCAGAACGATGGCGAGGTTTCAGCTGAGGATTGCCAGGCACTATCCCATAGATAGCATCAGGATATTGCTTCTTTTCTCCCGAGTAAGACGTGGGTCACTGTTCAACGTCACTCGACAGGCACCATAGCATCATCTACGAAGATGCGCATATCGCGGTTGCTGACCCTAGGCAGTTTCTGGCATCTACTGGCTGTCGTCTTAGCAGGGTTCCCCGCCGCCAACCTCTCGTCGGGCTTATCGTCACCCCTGCTTGTCCTCTCCCCTGCCACAGGGATATTCTACCCTTCCAATGGGGACTGGACCAATGAGATCCAGCGATTGACTCTCCATGATAGTCTAACTTACCTTGCCGCTGTGAAACCTGCCACGGAGAGGGACGTTCAGAAGCTGGTAGGCTGAGGAAATTGATGTATCACCATGCATATGCTAAGACCCACAGGTTGAATCTAGCTAAGGGGAATATCAGACTGAGTCCTGAGCCGAGTGTCGTGAGCAAGGGCTTGGGAGCTATCAATGCTGGTTTGGACAAGCTGCTCCGGGGAGTAAGGTGTGCGAAGTTGGTAGTTGAGGTTGCTGTGTGAGAGTGTCTTGAGGGGTATGGACAGGATTAGAATAGGAAAGAGAAGATGATACACAAATGGGAGGAATTTACCGAAAGCTGGTTCCTATCAATTCTTGATTCATAAGCCTTTATGGTAAACCCATAAGGATGGCTAGTTCCTCGTCTCACTTTGTCGCTTGTTATATGTATAAGTAGATCGCCTTTGAGGTTGTGGGGGCTGCAGCGATATATATCGCTGAGATAGGGTGATCGTGTTGGTGAGGTGACAGCTGCGTCCAGTGAGCTTTGTATATTGTGGACATTGTGTAAGCTTGCGAGCAAGGATATACTGGATATAGATGTATTCCCTAAGGAATCCCAGTATAAATCCCATCCCGATGATTGGCCCCAGCACCGCCCGTACCTGAAGAAGCTTATTCTTGGCGCGGAGAAACTCAAAAACAGCCGCCGATCAACGCGCCACAGAATTCCCCATCTTAAATTCAACCCTCGTCCCAGTTCACAATGTCGCAAACCAACGATCGCCCCTCACTAAACCCTACCGTCGAAGAAGAAGACGAAGAAATTGATACAGAACCCCCTACTACCGAAACAACCGCCCCACGCAATCGAATATCATGGCCGGAGGTGCGCGAAGGTCTCCCCGCGTTAATGACGCACGGTATCCATCACGTCGAGCCTTCGCTAAGGAGTCTGAATTGCATTGCAGATCTGCGCCCAGCATGAATCCGTTCTGTCCTCGCATATTGAAATGTTGAATATGGTTCGAGATAATGTGTCGAATGGCGACGCGTTGCAAATGGTTGCTGGAATGATCGAGAAGACGAATCGGTTGATGACGCAGTTTCGGGTTGTGAAGAAACAATTGGTTGGTAAAAATTTTTTTCTTTCTTTCTTTTGTTTTTTCTGTCCAGGTGAGGGTGCAGGGCTTTTCGTGTGAAGAAATTTCTTGCCTTTTCTGCGTCATAATCATGATCAGGTATGATGCTAATGGGTGCATCATAGATTTCGAGTATGTATTGTATTTTGAAGAGTCGTTGTTACCGCTGCAGCAAGGTAACCCTGTGACAGAAACAGAAAATTTTGAAAAGTCTTCAGAAAAACCAACTGCTACAGCGAATGAATACCGGACGACGTCTACGTCATCTAGTCGTGATTCCTCAAAGCGACGACGCAGTTCTTCGAAAGAACGGAGGAAACGGTACAGGGTCGAAACTGACAGTATGGATGTGGAAAGCGAAAGCATAGATACCATGCCTGTCGGTGCAGTTCAGTATCAAAAACGTAAGCGACTGGATATGATGATGGCGGGTGGTGATGAAGATGTGAGGAACGTGACACCGGTGGCTCTGGAAACAGAGGACATCTCCGAAGAAGTCCAGCGTCGACTGGAAATCAAAGAAGAGCAGAGACGAAAAAGAAGTTCCAAACCCGAGAAGAGGAAACGGGACAGTATGGCGTCAACAGGCAGCACTTCTTCTCCCGGTATTGCAAAACCGAAGAAAAAGACCAAAACCGAGAGTTCTCAGGACGGTAATATTGACGTACCATGGGACACTGGCAGGAAGAAGAAAATTATGAAGCCGTTTGACTCCGAACAGGGGTCTGACGTCGGCTCTTTCGAAGAAAAACGAAGAACAAAGCGTCAGAAGCGCAACTCCGGGACTCCTGTCTTTTGAAACATCATGAGTTTCATTGTGCAAAACAAGGACACTCTGCCGATAAGTGTTTTTTTTGCTTGCAGTTGGATAAATGTCTGTGGAATGGACGGTGCTTCTGAAATGGCATATTATAAGCCTATTGCGCATATATGGTGAGGCTCATAACATAAGGTTTTCTTTGGCTAAATGTGATCAGCCCTACGGTTGGTTCCGTGGATACCGGGAAATTACCCCAAATTCCCCGGATTACCCCAGATTTCCTTTTTTGAAAGTATATATCTCGTGTCAAATATTACCAGCGTCGTTACATCCCACTGTCGTCGTAAAAAAGTCATACATGCTCAATTGAACAAGAGTGACGTCCGTAGACTCCCTCCTATTTAACGCTGGCTTTCTCCTCCCTGCCAAAGACTTTCCTTTCTCCGCATTTCCTGACTCCATTGCTGCCATACCTACAATTTACTATCCACCAAAACAACCCACTTGATTCGTCTGATAACATTTGTCTACCACCTGAACAAGCACGAGAAACGAGCGTCGAAGAGTCCAGAAGAGTTTAACATCCATAATAACCTCGACACATCATAAGAACCCACTGAGCTAGGAACTTGTAACCGAACACCTAAATCAGAACGTTGCTTTCAAACATCCACATAAAGAAAACCTTCCACACCGCACCTCTAATAAATCTTGAATTACGCTGTTATCTCCTTTTTTTAACCTTTTTTCCTAAAATAAAGGAAAGAAAGGGACCCGTTCTTGAGAATAAGTGCGGCCAAGACTAGCAGTGACATCCTCTCCCCCCTAAAATTGTTATTCACCTGCTCCTCCGCTCCAATCAACTGCACTTCACCTGTTAGGTTTTGTTATTCATTCCATTCCCCTCCGAGTTAGCAATAAAATGGCTTCCTTCGGAGAAGGACCCGTCGTATCCCACCCGGGTCAGGGCTTCGTACAAACTGCCGGCGCCAATAACCGCACCGGTAGGAGGCCACAGGATACTAGTTCTGGTAATAGGCGCAGGGGCAGGAGAAACAACGAGGTGTCCGAGGTACGTTAATCTCCACCGACAATAGACACTTCGATCATTGAACTAACCATGGTATACAGATCAATCAAAGGTCTCGGCCCTCACCCCCTTCTGGTCCCCGTGGCTACCGCGGAGGCAATAACCACCCTGCCAATGGAAATAACAGAGTACAAAAGCAGGCACCCCGCCAACCACAGGGCCCAGGGGGAAAAACAAAATTCACCCCCCGGAGAAGTCGACGGGGTCCCGGTCCCCAAGGAGCCGGGCCCCAGCATGGTGGCGCAAACAACGCGCCTAGAAACCCGGGTCAACACCGTGGCCCATACCCACGGGTGTCCCGGGATGGCGACACCATCATGCGCGACGCGCCCGCGCTTAACAAGCAGCCAGTGAGGCGGCCGGGCATCTCCGTTCCTCACCCACCTCCTCAACGGGACGTGGTGATGGTCGATGTATTTGCCACGCCTCCACCATCTGAAGTGGAGGACGTGGTGATGCTCGACGTCTTCACCACGTCCCACCCCGTTGAACAACAATTTGCGGCACTCGCCATTGTATGTATCACCTGCTTGCTTTTCCGGCTTTGACAAGTGCAACTAACGTATCACAGGCCGCACCACAATTCGCCACAAGTACAGGGGAGGAGCCCCAAGACATCGAAATGATGGATGCTCCTCCCCTGTACTTTTATTAAATCGACTCTAAAGGAAGGCCAGGTAGCTCAAGTCAGTAATTGACGATAAAAGGGCTGGCTGGCCTTCCCACAAATAACTTATTAAAGGACAGGTAGCCCAAGTCACTAGTTGACGATATAAGGGCTGCCTGGCCTCGACAATTAACCCTCCAACACCAGGCTGCCGCCCGCCCAACGCCTACAAAAAAACATCAAAGAACCAAAAACAGATTAATTTAACAAAACCACCGAAAAAAGTGTGCTTTAAACATGCTTCTATGTGGATAACGCAACCCCAACTACTGGCGGTTCCATTGAATTAAAGGGCGCCCCAATGGAAGCCGGCCGGGCTGGACATGCATCTCTTTTGTTAAATCATCTACTTCTACTTCTTTGAAAATGTTTAAGGCAGGCCAGCGGCAGCCATGGTGAGAAAACAAACATTGTCCGCTGAATCGAATAAACCCACCGAGTCATTTGAGTCATTTCATTTCAATCAAACAATCTCACCACATGGCTCCCTTAATCGACACAACGGACAAACATTGAGGTATAAGGTGGAGGAATAGATCGAGGGAAAGTGGAGGATAAAGGGTAGCCCAATGGCAGACGTGTCATTGGGTTGATGTTTTCTATAGGGGCATTTATGGCAGACGTGCTGTGGATGTCCCGCCTAGGTTTACAACCTACTCTGTATGGGTAGGTTGGGGAGGAATAAGGGGTTTTATATTGGGGACGTTGGCGTAGAACCTGTCTATAAAGGCAGGCTACGCGGGGTTGCTTATGCAACCTTGTCTTTAAAGACAGGTTGCCGGGGACGTTAGAGTAGTCTAGCCCTTAAAGCAGACTACAGGGGAGGTAAAGTAGACCTTGTCTTTATAGACAGGCTACAATTTATAAAGGTAAAAGCGGCCTATATAAAAAGGTCAGCTGAAGGAAATGGAAAGAAGGTTTCTTATGTTATGGCATCCTGTTCAAGGTTTTTACCTCGTACATTTAAGTCTACGGACGTGGCGAGGATGTTTCCCTTGTTCCAAGGCCCGAATGGGAGGATAGCAATTTCCTTTGTTCTATTTTTGATTTTTTTAGTTTTGATTTTTAATGGAGTTTTGGTTTTGTCTCCAATTCATTGGCTCAGTACGTAGTGACATTGTAGAGTCTTTGTAGATGTCGTAGGTTGTAGGTTGTAGGCTGTGCGTTGTAGGAATTCAAGATGGGAAGGCATTGATAGACGAGCTGTGAATTTCCTTAAAGTATCTGACAGAGCAGTCCATGATAGTGTGGAGGAGTAGTCACTTATAATAATTACTCAATTACTTTCACCTATGTAAAACTACGTAAGCTGTCCTAGCATTTAAGGAAGCATTGCTAGATTGTATGAGCAGTTATCGAATACGAAACACACGGAAGGCTTGAGCTCAAGCACTAAGTCAATAATTATCAAATTATTGTTTCTAGTTTCCCCAGGGAGCACGCCTGTGTAATTTGATGTCAATGCAGTCCATATAAGGGTGATGGCAATAACAGTATACCAGACATAATTAACAAGGCTTTAGATTTACCATCACTTTATCAACTCTGCATATCAAACATCAAGAAAGGAGCACTTTCCTACAGCAGCAACCCTCATCAGCCACTCCCCCTGCATAAATTGTCCAACCCTACAATTACTCCATAATCACTCCATAATCAAACGCACAAAGCTAACGACACCACGCCCCCTTTTAAAATGCTCCTTATTCTCCTCCAAGAACCGATAGGCCCACTCGTCATCAATCGTCGGCGGTGATGTCTCAGGATCAGAATGGGTATGACGCAAAACCATCCGCAATATCTTTAACCATATGAGGTGTAGGTGAAACGCCAACCCGGTCGTTCATGCCATCAAGGAACTGGAATAGAGCGGCATATTGACCTTCATTAAGGGAGTGCATGCGGGAGGGATCGATCGGTCGATAGAGATGGATGGGATTTACGCCAAGTGACATTGCTATTTCCCGGTTGTTCTGGGCTTGGATGTGGTTACATGTTCGTTGGGGGATGGCTTTTTCGTTGAGCTGTGATTTTGCATTGAGCTGGGGATTTTCATTGAGCTGGGGCTTGTCAGGGTTCCGAGGTCCCCATTATTTAATGTGCCTGGCATACCAGCTATTAGGTGGATTGTCGGCAACGGGGTAGATGGTATATTCAGCGTATTCATCTCTAGGATATTGAAGTTTGATTTTAGGGCCAATCTACATTTTCCATCGGCTTGTTGGAGTTCTATATTGCTTTCCGACACTTTTACTGATAACATACATGGAAAGCTATATGAGCAACACTGATATAGACACTTTAGCCTTCACTGCAACGGGGAGAATCGTAGGAATCATTAATAGGGATTCTTTAGAAGATGGACGTAGGTAAGTCATTAAAGACTTGCAATTCTTACAAGCTTGGGTAGCAGGTATGCCTTCCCACAGCCATTCAACCCTAACACCTACAACAGCGTCCTGATCTATAAAGCAAAAAGAAGCGGAGAACAGCATCACATATCAAGCATAACCGTAATATACATAGTATACAAAACAAGCCTTATCCAACGCTCCCCAAGCTGAACAAAGTACCCCCAAACGCCCATCCAAGATGCTTACAGACACACATACTATACAATTTCTATCCCATAAAAGAGAACTCACTCTTTCTTCTCCCCATCCTTCTTCCCCCAAGTCCACACATCCCAAACATGCTCCTTGATCAAATCCCCATACCCCTTCCCAGCATCCAACGCCTCCCGCTCCTCCCTCAACCTCCTCTCCTTCCACCCCTCCTTCTCCCCACCCATCCATACCCTCTCCATAACCCCCTTATCCTGCATCTCCCTGGCCCTGAGTTTCTCAATCTCCTCCGTCGTCAACCCCCCCTCCCGCAACTGCTTCTCCCTCGACGCGCGCAACCGCGCCTGGATCTCCAGCGCCCGCTCACTCGGCAACCCAGACGGCACGATCGTCCGCCCGGAGGAGATCTTCGAATGCACGCGGTCGACGATACTCCGCCCCGTGCGGTCGTAGGTGATATGGTTCGCGGAGAAGGCAAAGGCAGTGCCGAGGAGCACAGTCAGGTGGTCGAGCTTCCGGGGTGGGAGAGCAATGAGGATTGGGGATGCGACGAGAAATGTGTAGGCGGCGTAGTTTTTGAAGCGGGCGTAGTCTTCTTCGCGCCGGGTTTGGATGTCTTCTGGTGTGGTTGTGGACATTGTGGATTGTGAATTTCTTGTTTTGTGTGGGACTTGTAAAGTGAGGATTGGAGGTTTGTATTTAATTTTGTATGAATGCGTTTGTGATGAGTAAGTTCTTTTTTTTGTTTTTTTAACTTTTTGATAAGGCAGAGTCTCGTATCTGAGGCAAGAAAACCTACGGTGGTCGGTGTAGGCCGGGTGTGCAGTTTTGTGATTGGGTCAGGTGATTGGGTCTTTGGCTGAAGGTAGACTTTACCTGATTCGGTAATATAGGGTTAATTCAATCCATCAGAGATCCCTGAAACAGATCAGTTTAGGCAATCTCGTTCTCACCTCGGCTCATCTTCAACTACTATTCTCTCCAGAGAAACAACATGAAATCCAATGCTTCTGGCATGACAGCAGAGCAAGAACAGGAAGCACAGCCCATACCTAGAGATAAAAAACCATGGTGGTCCGGAGAATCGTGGCCTTTGGCTAAAGCAACACTCTAAAAGCGCTTTTTGCCTTTTTATGATTTTCCCCTGGCAAGACACACCTACCGTTTATAATAGAACTACCGTGCCTTGAATTCGAGAGTCAGGGAAAGTATTCATTTTTTCCGCGGACCCCTCCGGATTTTGGTCCTTCCTCATCCACTACCTAAGGGCAACCTAGGAACTATACGACTCCACCGACCCTAGCTGGTTCAACCCTTTGCATAAGTAGAGGGATTGGAATATAAATTATAAGAATACTATAATCTAAATCGCTCAAATAAAATCTAACTCCAGATCTAACTCGCTGATGTTACTAAGACCGATCCAAACGTTGAAATTTCTAATACCCAATCTCTTGAAACCGACCACTCCGAGTCATTAGGGCCTTTGCTATATATTTTTAAGCATTCATCATCTCAATCTCTGATGAAGCGTGCGACATCTTAGACGAAACGACTCCACGACGCGACTTCGCCGAGAGTTCCCCCCATCGCCGGCCCATGGCAACTGCTGGGTGAGCGGCGGTCATACAAATGCACGCAATGGCAATCATAGTGCTCTCAAGAATCATCAGGGCAATTTCATCATTAGCCAGATGACTGTTAAATCCACCTTTCAGCTCAGCAACACGGAATATCGAGCGAGTGAAGATCGTTAAAACGGCAATGGCAAGACCTTTGATGGGGTTAGCATAGCCTGATAAATGCGAATTATTTAGTGACACTTACCCAGAAGGAACATCTTCCATTTCAAACCACTGCGAACAGATGCTGTAGACGTATTCTTCATAACTTCTGAGCTGCGGCGTACTCGCAGGGCGAATTCCGAAGCCAGCACGATGAACAGCGTTAACGAGGCAACCTGGAAAGCCAATCCTGCAATCATGATATTGACACCGGTATCGCCGAGGCTTTTTTGGTCTGAGTCTGCGATGGAGGTAATGGCACCGCCGGCTGCTTGTAGGACTAGAGCGATGATATCGCAAGTGACGAAGAGGATGGTGTATGTACGGGGGCGAATCCTGGAGATATCCTCCCCGTAGACGATGACAATTCTTCCCAGGCAGATGTAAATGGCGGCGGTGAAGAAGGCCGGGGCAATCGTGAGACAAATGAGGTATCTAAAAGTCAAGTTTCTGATTAGCTTGCTTTTATTCAGAGGTATGTCTCACAGGTCACGTACAGAAGGAATGCATTAAAGTCGAATGGGTTGCTGTGCATCATGAGTCGTCCGATGTATCCCAGTATTTCAAGAATGAGCCCCGCGGTCATTGCCCCCATGTATGTCCATGTTCGGAACCATGTTCCTAGGGTGATTTGTGCGGCGAGGAGAAGGCCGAAGATGACGAGGAAGAGGACATTTGCCGGGATGTTAGGCTGGTAATTGATATAGGCCAAGTCAATTGGGCAAGTTGCCAAGGTGCAGTCGTCCATGTTCATGCCCGACATTTTCAGTGGTGATATTTTTGAGATAGTGAGGAGGAGAAGAGGTAGATGGGTTGAGGTTGATATTCCCCTCCTCATAGCATCGAAGACATACCCTCTTTATACAATCTCGCAAAAATAACGATGCCTGAACGTCAGCCACGAGGCTATGCTATATCTCCGATCCTACGGAGGACTATCATTGGTGAGTCCGTATACTTCCCAGGGCTGACAATGGGGGCCGTGCCAAGACACGGAGTCCAGGCCAACTCCGAGTCCGACGGACTGGGAGGGGAATTGCCTGGGGGCCGGTCCGCGGACTCTTAAGGATTCCTGTTCCTGTCCAGCCCCCATCTTAGCTCCAATTTTTGAAATGCTGCCTGCTATGTCCGCGCCGACCAGTCTAGGCCGAGTCAGGACCTGCGAGAACTGTGTGCGTGCTAAAATTAGGTGCTCGCGCACCTCTAGCCAAAGCTGCGATCGGTATGCGACATCCCGCTTCTCCTAAGCAACATAAACCTAACACGCTTTGAAGGTGTCTCCGTCTGAACAAAGATTGTTATTTCCGCGCAACAAAAGCTCGCACTCCTAAGAAGAGGGAGACGTATATCTGCCCCACTCCTTGTATCGATACGATCTGTCAAGCTGACCGCGTCTAACCTAGGCGAATAGGTGCACTCGAGGACAAGGTGGATCAAATATTAGGCCAGATCAATCAGCCTCACTCAAACCCGCAACAGGCATCGCTGCCACTACCACTATCCCCGAAAAGTAAAAGTTGTGCTCCGACTCCTCACAATCCGTGCGATGTGATCGGGAACGGGCTGATCACCCACGAAGAGGCAAATCGTTTGATCGAGAGCTTTCGTGATGCCATAACTTATTTCCCATTTGTACAGCTGCCGAGAAACGCCACAGTCGAGGATCTCAGATCGGAGAGACCCTTCCTCTTACTCTCTATTCTGTTGGTCTCCTCGTTTCGAAATGTCCCGCTGCACCTGGCCCTCGAGGACGTTTCCACGTCTTACCTTGGGGGACAAGTCTTGCAAGGCAATCGCCAACAACCCTTTGATATACTACAGGGATTGCTGGTTACAATAGCTGGGTGTGTTCCAGACAATTTCTCTCTTCATTAGATTCACAAAAGCTAACACGGAAGATAGAACGAAGAAAAAACTCCATCTAGTGCGGTTTTCTGGATATCTGCACCTCGCACAAAGTATAATCAACGATTGTAGACTGGATTACCCAGCCAAACTGCGGGGAGTAAGACAAAGAATTGACATCATGTCGGAAACGGATCCTCCGACAGAATCGATTTCCCTGCGAAACGAGGAAATGCGAGCTTTGGTTGGATATTTTCTCCTTGACGCGTGGTAAGTTCGATTCACCACCTGTACAGCTCGGTCTAGACCTGAAAAGACTATGTCTTGCTTACTTTCTTTTTTCACATGACTAGTCACTCCATAGTACTACAGCGGACAGGAACAATGCCTTGGTCACCCTTCATAGAATCATGCGCTGCGAAGTTGTCGCAGGAATGCGAATTCTCAACCGATCGATACCTGTTAGGACAGGTTCAAGTACAACACATGCTTGTACGAATCGATTCCCTAGTTGCACGGAGATTCGGTGAGAATCAGGCTCCTGCGGATATAGAAGTTATGATTCGTTCTCTTCAAAGCGATTTTGAAGATTGCAAAGCCCGGCTTCCTGTCCCTATTGACCATGATGGTGAGTTGACCAAGCCTTATCTGTACTGCAGATCTAAATCTTAACACTTGATTAGCTTTTCAAGGCATTTCGTCCCACGCCTTCGACATCCATCTCTATCAAACTATCTTTTTCGATGTATACCCATCTTCAGCCGCGTCAATCGACCACTCCATGGCCCTCCTGCGAATCGATGCCCTTTGTCACGGACTAGCGGCTGCGAAACAATTTATGAGCTTTTACTTCAGTCTACCACCCGGTATTGAAAAGGGATATAGTTACACCCAATGGACAATGACCGGGTTCAGCATTGCAGCTTCATGCAAACTTGTTCTCGCATCGTTGGAACCATCCGTTCGAGATCACGATCAAGTCCGAGGGTTGCGAGAGACATTGGATATGCGGCATGAAATCCAGAAATCTGTCAAGCGCATGAATACGCTTGATCAGGAGTGTAAAGGTGGGAAGTGGGATCAACATGAGATGTTCTTCTACCAAGATTGGCTGCGGTTCCTTTCTGAATGGTTTGAAGAGAAATACCGTCTTGCGGAGTCTGATAGTGCTGGAGAGAACAATGGTGCACTGGGAGTCTTCACCACTGGGATCTCAGAAAAGAATATCGATGAAGAGCCTCAACCTGATCCGGGGTTTCCTTGGGTGGGTCTTCAGGACGTTACGATTGAGGAGATGTTGAATGTGTGGTTAGAGCCAATGAATATGCCACACTACTTTTAAAATGTACAAATTCGCCTTGATAATTTCAGTGACGAGTGTAGACTCTCTGCTTTCTTTTATTTGAATTGCCATTCTATACTAGTAGTTCTAACCAAGTACTCAAGTTGAACATGGCCTGTTAGGCGGATCCAACGAAAACCGCAGACAAAAGACCAGATAGAAGCTTTGGTCACATCAGTACATATACTTACTTTGATAAGGTGCTTATTATTCAATACCAATACAGAGAAATGAGAAGAATCAAAAGTAGAGCCTGCCTTTGCGTGACCTGTCAGCCAAGTCAGGCGTGCTAATGGCCAACCTGCCAACTGTAGATTCCGGCTGTACATCGCCAAATCGAATTCGAACGTCTTTCAACCACCTTGCCCGTTCGTATCCACTCAGCGCGCTGGCCGCGGAAGGAAGCGGTAGGTAAGGAGCCTCGCGCGTCAGAGTTGAAGCATACCCAATGATGTCAGGATTCAAGCTTTGGCGTGCTACCAAAAAGCTCACAACAGATGCCCCAATGAGAACCAGACTTGCCAGTAAAAGTACAGCCGCCCATCCCCAGTTCACAACGTATGTAGCAGTTGTATCCCGATAGGCTCTTTCGGCTACTAGACTGGCTAACGAGGAGCGGTCGAAGGCCTCATACGCCTCTGAATACTTGGAGTAGTTGCCCTCGGAGGGAAGATTCGGCCCCAAGGTAACAAAGGGTAAAGCGATACTGCCCAAGTAAAACGTGTTCATGATCTGAGTTAGATGATCAGATATGTCATGCAAAGGCGTTTTCAAGAGGTATTTTGGTAGCGGGATCGTTTCCGCTGCGTCAATATTTTGAAGATATGCCTCAGTGTATGTACTGAGTTTCCTATTTACTGATAGAGACGCATTGACTAGACCCTGTGCAAAGGTATCCCGAACGTTAAAGTCGGGATACATCAACGGCGGCAGGGAGGAAGACTGATGTGTTTCGACACTCTCCCGGATGGCTGTCACCCGGCAGCTGCGTTGAGATTGGGCTGTGGTGTTCGACCCAGAACAAAGCACCTTTAATTCGACATACACGTTTGTCAGATGACAGGTTATCATAGCGCCATTTGTAGCCTCTCTTCCGTACCCCGAAAGCACATGTATGTCGGGAGCAACTGACGCATTGACTGACCTGGTGGCATTCCACGGGGCCGCTGGATAGATTCGAAACTTGCCGCTCTGGCCCTTATACTCATAGACAAGCTCATCAGGTGGCTCGCCGAGTTCGAAGCAGTCTGTATCAATGTAAGAGGTCTGTAGTTGAAAGGTGCTGTTGCCTCTCGATGATATCCCGAACATGGGCACTCCGACAAGTGAAGAATAGGTGATGCTATTGCCTGCGGGTTTAAACCATCCCTCACTCTGAGCTGTATTATTCCGAACAAGGCTTCGAAGTAAAGGTATCTTGGCATTACCCCACGCATCACTATCCGCCTCCTTCACACTTACCGGCGCGATCAGGCAGGCCAGAAACATCGCTTCCAAAGCGTTTGTAAGCCTCGGGAATGAAGATAGGTTTGGAGCCTTGGAGAGGCCGTTAATGTCAAGATATTGAACTTCCTGCCGCTCGACGTGTTCGAGAGTCTGTGGACGGATAAGATACAGTGACGCCTGTCCGCCCAAGGGGGAAATCAGCCAGATAAGCACGAGTACGAGGCCCAGGATATTCCAGGACTTAAGAATTAACGGTGTTGAGATGGCACCGAACACCGTCGTACTTTTATTAAGCTGCTCAAGTCTTCCGAGAGTCGATCCACGTTCGAGATTTTGTTTAGCAATCTGCCGTATGGCACGGCCGATTACGGCGGAATATATTAAAGGAAAGATTGTGACCGACTATAATTAAGGGTGAGATCGTATGCCTATAACATTCACTTTCTCGATACAGAGCACAAACCGTTTTCATTGCGATCTGGAGATCATCCCAGTCATGTTCGTCTACTGATCTCGAATTAAATATCATGGCAACCAGAGCCAAAGCCACAAAAGGCAGAGCAGAGATGGCACTAAGGAGGTCAAACATCAGCTGCCACTTGTTGTACCGGAGCTGCCTGGGCTCTAACGGCCGCTTTGGCGAGCAAGGTGCCGCCGGTTTATCTATCAAACGCTGCCCTTGTGATCCCGATAGAGTAGACGACTTAGGTCGCTCATCCTGAGAATGCACCGGTCTTAAGAGATTGTCTCGATCATTTCTCATCGGCTTAGACAAGTTAGGTATGAATGGTTGCTGTTCTGGCTGCATTTCCGACTCTCCATTGTCTGTCCCACGGGTATAAGGTTCCATTTGTTGATGTAGCCCTTATCCCCTTTTGGCGCACTTGTCTAGTTTTGTAGCCCTAAGGAGGGGGAATGGGGAAAAGGGAACAAGTGCATGAAACATAAGAGAATCTCGTAAAGCTCCAGGGCTCAGCCTCGCCAAGAGGATTTTGGCCCCAGCCCCATGTCTACTACCCCGATACTGGAAGGATATGCATGGTATTTCAGCCTTGCCTCTACAATTGGATACTCCGTATGGTGGGGCATCAGGGTATTGGAGGGAAAACTCCACAGGAGCATTAGCTGCATGTAAGATGCTCGGCACTTCCACCAGAAAGTCGGACCTGAAGATAAGGTGCGGTTACAACTGACTCCCACGCTATTATGCCCCTATTGTTGAATTTCTATCTCTTTGAAATATTCCGTACATTTAAATCAACTACTGCAGCCTAGAAAATGTACATCTGTGTTCCACTAAATGCACGATGGAACTAGAAGTCTATCATAGGCCATCTAGCTCGCATGCGGCCTCCTTTCCTGAGACAGGATCAAGTCACAACTCAGACACTCAGCTGTATCCGAAGAACGCAAGTGTATTTGCTGTGGAGAGTGATAATCAGAGAGACCAAGCCTCCTTTGCTATCGTCGGATGGCCCATCGGATCACGAAAGCTTAGTCGATTAGACATAGGTAGCTTGCTATTGAATCTCCTCGGTGTTTCCACAGCAGTGCTCTATTTAGTTCTGATCGCGATCGTCATCAAACGCAATGGGAACCCGGTGGATAAGGCGGACTGGAACCGAATCCAGACAGCAATGAACTTGGTATGACTGACAATCCAGCTCTTCAAATAGAGTCAGGTCAAGCTTACAAGCCCACCATATCATGCAGGCCGCCACACTATTTCCCCTAGCGTTTGCCGCAGTGATCGGACGGATGAACCAACAACTTGCGACGTGGAAATTGGAGCGCGGAGTCTCTGTTGGCGTACTTGAGCAGCTGTTTGGAAGCTCGACTTTCTTTAATACGGTCATCACTCAGGTCTCAGTTCGATCTATCAAACCATTGCCCTTCATTCTCATCATTCTCTGGTGTATCTCGCCGCTGGGCAGTCAGTCTATCCTCCGAATGCTTCATACAAAGCCGACAACTATAACCCGCCCTATCGACATTACATATGGAAATGACACCGAGTTAAGTACTCATACATTCATACCTTCGACAACATTCACCAAAGCAGAGGCCATGTATCAGGAAAGCCTGTTATCACCAGACGTTGTAAAGCACTCCCCCTTGGATATTTTTGGCCGCCTCAAAATCCCACTGGTTAACCTAAGGGATTCATCCGACTGGATAGAACTAGACACCGAGAATACCGACTATTCTTCTTTGACTGGAATCGTCATTGACGGCGTCAAGGATGCCAATGGCGAGACCGAGTTCACCATGGAGGCGCCCTACTATAACCTTCACATGAGTTCCGTCGAAGGCGAGCCCACATTCAACAGCAAAGGCTTCGACTTTGAGGACGACGGCATGTACACTATAGACAAGAGCCAAACCAGGTACGGTCTAACAGAAGTATATTTCAACTTCACCATCCCAGACACCAACTTCAAGGCGTCATTCAACCTCACCGAACAATACGTCGACATGCGAGTCAAATGTATTGACGGCATCGCCAACTGTGCCACCACGGCTATCCGCCCTATATCAAGAACCAGTCCCCACGCCAACGGTACCTACTGGGCCGACATGCGAGCAATCCACACTCTTTTCAGCTACCTCAGGTCGGCAGGCAGTGAACGCTCTCTAACCGAAGCCTACTTCCGGAATCCGGACACCCCGTTAGCAGCGGATATATACACGGGATCTAACTTCACCATCCCCGTTGATATCTTCCTTCTGCGGCTTACTCAGGCTATCAACACCTACGCTCTGTTGCTGTCTGCGTCAAGTGGTGGGGAGGTCTACAATGGCACTGGTACATTTACCGATAGCTCCCCGCCTCCTGTATACGAGATCAGCTGGCCATGGCTTGCCATCTCGATCGTCGCGACGTCGACTATCATTGTTGGGGCGTTTGTGCCAGCCCTGCTTGGGTTTTTCACACGGAACCCGGATATTCTTGGGTATGTGTCGACAATGACGAGAGATGCACCGAACCTCAAAATTCCACCCGGCGGAGGTACACTAGGTGGAATGGACAGGGCGTTGTTTTTGAACGATATGTCTATTCGGTTGGGAGAAATTAGAGATGATTCTGTATCAGTCAGCCGGATTGGTATAGGCACTTTGGACCAGGCGAGCCCGTCCAACAAGGGACGTCTCTACGAGTGAGGAGATATGCACCGTTTGAAAAGTCGCTAAATTATATCCCATCGAGGAACAACGTCTTAGAATGGGAAAGGTTCAAAGGAGACAAGGGTCAAACCTGCCTCAGGTTCCAAATTAAGTACAACTGGGAGAGTTTACATCAATTTCGCTGCCGTATTGTCACCTGGTAGTGTAGTCATACTCGTATGTCAGGCTGGTGGTTGTACTGGCTATAGGAGACCGCGCAAGTTTTTCACATACCACAGCACACCTCTAGCCGAGAGGCTAACTAGCTGCAACCTGCACAGTACAAGCCAACTACTGTGTTAACGATAATATGTTATTCGCTACCTTTCTTAAGCGTAAAGGACTAGGGGCCAGAGATAGTTAAAATCAGATAGAGCCGGTAACAGATCTACCACATGCCTGAAGGAGGCCTTGCAGTCTGTATCGATATATGCAGGTCATACAGCCCCTTTCTCTTATATACAGTTTGAGTAAACTTCAGCTGGGGGGTGGGGTGGTGGGTTTGTTAGTGATGCAGAAATCCTGCATGTTTGTAACCGAGATCACATTCTTCTGTATGCAATGTCACCGCGATATTGCGTATTCTTTTAACTCTTCAAAGGTTTCTGCAAGATAACAGAGTTTCTCCCTTGTATATCCTCTCCTCTCGCTTATTCTACTGCATTGGCTTTTTAAGATTTGCCATGAGCCCACTAGATGAAGTAGTAGTTCGAAGTAGGATGTATTGATTTTAATGCCAAGCGATTACAAGGTGCTAATCCGCAATAGGAGCGCTTTACCACTTTCAGCAACTCACCATCAAGCATCCACGTGACAAGGACGGAATTATCACACGTGACACGGCACTCAGCAGCCGAACCCGCCCCAAAAATAGGTCACAGCTGAACCCAGCCAAAAGCTTAACGAAAGCTTAGCGGGCCATCGGCAACGAAACACCGCTGCCTTCAAGGTTATTTTTTCACCTTCACCAAAATAGCCTAACTCCACCGGAAGATCCGGAATTATGCATTAATTCTCTTCGATATTACTCCAATGGATAATGATAGGCTTATAATGTTCAAGATAACACTGAAACACGCACCGTCGAGTCAGATAGCAATCTAGACCAAGTCCAATCATCAGCCACCCCCGAGGAGAAATCATGGATAGGACGGGTACGATCGACCAGGAAACGCAAGCTGACAGGGCTTAGCCCATGACGTGGAGCATATCGTGGTCGTTACTGGTTGGTGTTGACCCCTGTGTCACTAGTAGCTCCACTTGTGGGCTGTTTATTGGGATGTACGATTAGACGAGGGGCAGGGCCAGGTACCCTCTAATTATTCACTGGGGCGTGGCGCGCTCCGGCTATATTTAAGGGCTCGTGGGCCGCTGTTTGGGTGGGTTTATTCTTTTGCTTAGATTTTGTCGCTATATCATCTGTGATCTACCTTGGAATAGATTGAATATAAAGCTCACCTCCACACGTTTTATTTTTTTTATTTCGCCTTTATACATACAAAATGGGTCTCTTTGATTTCTTCAAGTCCTCAAAGGAGGAATCTCCCCGTACTCAAGAACCAACCTGGGATCCTAATACTATGACTATGCAACAACCGTCTAGTCCTTCTGCTCCTGTAGTTGACCGTGCTGTTTCGGAGCAACCGGTATGTCATCTCAAATTCATAGAAGGGGAACCTAAGGAGGCTGATTGTTAAGAATACACAGGAGCAGATGCAATTGCGTGGTGGTGGTGCCGGTGATTGTTGTTGTGGAATGTAGGTTCTTACTCTTCATTATACGATGATTCTCTGTAAACAGAGAGCTAACTGGAACAGCTGTGCTGGTATCCTTTGCTTTGAGTGCTGTGAGGAGTGTTGTTAGTTTGGGAGTTGATTTACATTTTGGAAGCGTGTGGAGGAAGGTCCTCTGGTTATGAGTTATACCCGTCTACGCTTTATGGGTCTAGATGTTGTTTTGTGAAGTTTTGAATGCGATGTTGAAATGATTTGCTAGCTAAATTTGCTTTTTTGAAATAACGGTGTTGATCTCACCTTGTTCTCGGTCAATGCTTTCTTTGATAAATCACTCTCAGTGTTGAACTGTTCGCCATACTAATACGAATGTAGGAATGCGCAGTCTGTGGTTCTGCCAGCAGCTAGAATGCTGGCTGGAATAGAATGCAGAACGACAACGAGGACACTAGAACTTGCGGCGCTGAGGACGCAGACGCAGATCCGTACCGACGGTGGTTGTAGCAGGTCCCAAGCCATCGGTTATTTCCAACTTACCAGCCTCATACTTGATCCTGCCATCTTCAGTATACCCCGCCGTCTGGATAAGTCCGCCAGTAATTTCTTCGAATATCTGACCGTATCTCTCACCGTCACTGAGGTTGCAACGAGTGCTGGGCGATTCGAGATGTGCGACCAAAGCAGCAGTAGTTTTGAAAAAGCGCAGACATCCGGGACACCTATTGATAGTGGATTTTACAGTTAGCGACAATATATTCTCATCGGGCAGCAACGTACTGTCTATCTTCCATCATGCGACTCTTCATTAGGACATGGTTTTCAAATTCGGTCATGGTGGAAAAGCCCTTTTTACAGGGACACACGAATTGGCCCGTGAATGAATCAAAGAACTTGGTAGCGTCCCATGCACGATCAAGCATGCGAAGTGTGTCTCCAGGGCGAACTGGTCCAATACCGAAGGGACGTTGCGTTGACACACCGTCAGGAATAGATCTGACAGGCTCCTTTCCTTTCCAAGAGTTGTTTTCTTTGCCTGTCGCGGCGGAGATGCTCAAGTCGGAGAAAGCCAACAGTTCACTAGGCGCAAGGCTCTTTCCCTTGGAAGCCTTTCCATCCAAGGTCGGCCAGTGCTTCAGAGCAAGCATCGCCGAAACACTAGCAGTGGGGTCATCCTGACCAGGCTTCGGCTGGTTGCTGAGAGCTTCTCTGTTCGACAATACACGACTTGCCGCCTCATCGGTCACAAGCATGACGCCACCATCAGCATCATCAAACTCGGTATCCTCCAAGGTACCCTGGGGAGGGATAATCGGCATATTCACTCCCTCACCGGCACCTAGAGCCTCCCTGATCATCATCTTCTTCGACTGCTCCTGGAGGAGATGAACGGAGCGGATGGTGGGACATTCATCCTTCTCGATATGGCTCATCAGACCGCTGGCGGATTTGAATGTAGTTTTGCAACCGTGGCAAGGAATAACCTGCAGGGAGTGGTGGTTCTTCAGCGGTGATTATGTTAGTAGAATCAGCCACAGGATAGGCTGAGGGTCTCACCTGACGAATATGGGAGTTGCGGCCACCATCGCTGCCAAAGTCGATGCCGCATACAGGACAGACGATATGCTTGACGCTTTTGATCTTGTGGATGAGAAGACGCTCCTCGTCTTCGAAGTCTTCCTCACACTCGTCACAATATGCGTGCTCAGAGTCAAACTTCTTGTGGTGCTTCATCTCTTTTTCTGACTTGAAGACTAGTTTGCAGCCGATGTAGGTGCACTTCACCTTGTTGGCGACTGCCTCTTCAGCCATGATGATAACTTGTATAGATGAGAGCAGAGGGGGGATGTATGAGTATCAGACAGAGGGGATATAATGGTGAAGAGAAAGAGAAGGTGAAAGACGGAAAGAACGGGAAGGGGAAGAAATACAAGAGTAATTATCGATCACAGAGTAAGATGGTTAAGGGCCAGGATCTCATCACCTGAGTGTTGTAGTCAGGGTGATGGGGAATGCTCAGTGAAGTGAATTTCACTATGGATATACTCTTGCTCAAACATAGCCTTCGTTTGTTACATTTGCATCTTATTAGAACAAACACTACCTAATAAATTACCCTTTGCTTGTCAGTATGTGTTTGTCAAGGTAGACATTGTTTGCTCCGCCAGACATACTACGAATGTATTTGATACATCTGTCATTACTAAGAGGCGAACCATGACACTAGACTAAGATACCTAATACACTTTGTTATTAGAGTAGAGTACATTAAGTCTTCTGTATGAGCCCTTTTATTTCCAATATCGACATATGCAGTGATAGAACCACAATACGTGGTAATGGTACATATCGCTGGTATCTAGCTACCTACTCTTACATTAACACAAGACCATCAACCCTTATACCTGGATATATGGTCGAGTTCCATGTTATGGTTCTATGTTCAATCTTTTTACGCGGGGTGTTTCTCAAACATTCTACGCTTTATCTACCAAAGGCAAACAGGTTGTCATCACGCATACGGTTTCATACTATATATTTTCATAGACACATTGGACATAACACCATCAAGCCACATACAAGAGCCACAAGGTCCCACCCAGCCTGGCCATAAAATTGGCATAAACCCTTTAGAACCTCGAGAAAGGAAGCCTATACACGTCAGCGTCATAAACCTCACACACAACCAGCAAGAATAGTACTCACCACTTGCCACGAAGGGTAATAACAGCCCAGTTATTTCCATCAGCATCAGTCTCCTTTTCCACCTTTGTCGAGAACGAAATTGCGCTCATAATGCCATCACCGAACTTCTCGTTCAAAACAGCCTTGTAGGCATACCCATAGTTCTGCACGATCTCATACAAGCGGTAGATCAGAGGCTCCTTGGGTGGCATTTCCACGGACTTGCCGCGGTCAGGAAAGCCATTGAGTTGATCCTCCAGAACCTCTTGAGGAATTCCCAGGAGGGAAGCGAGATTGGTGATGTCCTCTGGCGAAGCCTTGGCCTGGCCGTAGAAGATGGCTGCGGTTGCGACTTCGTTGCGACCGATGTGCTGGGCGATCTGTTCGAAGCTGAATTTCTTGGCGGCCTTGGCCTTGAAGAGGGTCGCGGATGCGGAGGGGAGGTTGGGGTGTTGCGATGTCTGCTTCAGTCATTAGTGGGTACTCTATCTTTGGTGGGTGGGATATATTTTGGGGTCTAACGTCAAGTGTTGCGAGAGACATGGCGGATAATTTCGAGGTGATCTGGTTACCGACGTACAACTGGACTAAGACGTATAGTAGAGAATATCAATTTCATTAGACGCAAAGTGAACATCCCGGTCTTAAATAGATGAAGTCCTCCAAATCTCCAACAGGCTGATGAGGGGTGTCTTGCATCACTGCCATCCGTATGGTACGGTACGCATGACATGCTGACTATGCGGGGAGTTGCAGTCTTCTGCGGTGTAAGTTACGTAACAGCAATACCAAGATTGTGCGGGGGGTGTCATGACGGTGGACGCCGATGAGGGGTAGTAGATTGATTGATTGATAACAATTTCCCGTTATCGGGACGTTTCCCTTACATCTGCGATATCGCTACCGTTTTTCACTAGAAGGCCATCACTTCAAAGGATCGCAATCATATTGGCAGGGCTAGCGACTCCGCCAGGAACATTGAGTGGGGCCGATGTGAGGAAGAAGGTCCATTTCTTATGCTCATCACAGGCTCGAGCAAGGTCCTCTAACCAGAGCAATTCTCCGATCGGACATCCCCATCCTGCTAACAAGACCTCATGGTAAAGGAAGTTAGCAGATGGGACAGGGGGCAAGCATTCCCATGCCGGCGAATCACCTCCCACCATAGCCACCTGTTTCTCCCAAAGGAACTGCAGCATTCTCTCGTCTTGAGCCACCCCACAGGACTTTGGGGGTGTTGTGTGTGCTGACTTGCGCTCCTGGTCCTCCGATAGTTTGACGTAGTTGTGTGTGAAGCCGGATCGAATCAGCAACATGTCACCCTTTCGAAATTCGATAGTCTGCTTTGAGAGTTGAGATTGCTCGGCAAGACAAGCCATCAGCTCATCGTACGTGATGGAAGCGCCACCGGTCGCATCGTATGCCTTCCCATGCCGCTTTGCATAGGCCCAGTAGTCGATCAGGATGCCTCTACCAGCGAACAATCCATTGTCGTGCCAGTGGTGAATTCCCAATGTGAGGGAACCAGCTTTCAGGATGTCCTCTTTGGACCTCCCGTTATAGAACAAGCCGGACTTTTGATAAGCAGCGTGGCGTAGCCCATCAACCTGGCTACTTTTCTGTGTATTAAAATGTAACTTTACACGTGGATGTATGGTTAGCTTGACCTTTGAGAAGCATAGGTATTTCGTGTCCACACACCTCATCATCAAGTGCAATGAGCTCGGGCGAATGCTGGTATACTTTATGGCTAAATTCACACGTATCCCTCCCGAACATTGGCGTCCGAGGAGATGCTAGGGACCAGCTACGGACGTCAGTTTGAATTCGGCATACCAATTTCGCCTTGGGTGGCTCTTACTTCAGGCTGAAACGTTGGCCAACTTGAATTTCGCTGGCTGCCTTAGTCACGGTGGATTCATCAAGTAGATTCTGTCGAGACAAGATAAATAAGTATGATAGTGCATCTCTTCGGATATCAGAGTACACCAAGCGCTGTTTACCAGTGTTCCGACTTCATCATCAACTCCCCAGAGACCCCATGCCGAGTATGGAGGGTCATTCGGGTTCAGAGGAAGTTCAGCTAAAGTAGGTCGAGATTTGGTTGATGACATCTCTGCCGAATATAACACCCGTGGGTGCAGGATTCTGCTGTTAACGACCAAGCTCATGAACGGAAGCGGGGATAGTTGGCTGGTGCACTCTATTATATGCAAACTCTTGGCGATCTGCATGCCTGGTCTACAATCTACTTTTTTTTATCCACCACTTGTATCGAGTTTAGCAACACACCTACGATGAACGTCATCCGGTCTCACTTTATGTCGATTCTTCGATACAGACTTTCTGGTGGGTCTCTAGAACCACAAGGATATGGGCAATTCGAGATGCAAATCGAGATGCCGAGGATTGATAGACTTACCCAATCTTTATACTCAAGCGGAAATCGTTCCGGGTTTCCGGCCCTATTTCCGGCACACCCGCTCCACCGAGTCCACCCAAAGGAGCCTGTCAACCCATGCTCCAATGTCATTTGTTAATCTATAATCTCGCGTACACCTCCAGTATGGAGTAACCGGATCGCAATGTCTGTGCATGCCCGTGGGACCGTGTCACTATCGTTGAAGGTACTAATACACGGCACGGCCGAGGAGGGTCACCTTGTCTCGAGTAATGCTTCCAAATACCCTGGCAGTCGGCAGGGGTCGTTATGGGACATCTAACTGAGAATTCGGATTCTACGCCGCGAGACCCTACGTTCGAAATTGACTGGGAACAAAATGACAAGGAAAATCCAACTAACTGGCCTTTGTGGTATAAGTGCTTCACTGTTTGGTCTGTGTCACTTACTACAACATGCGTGTAAGTTCTACAATATTTCCCCTTCACATAGTCCATAGCATAGCCCCCTTGCATAGAATTGACAAAGTATCTAAACCTCATTTAGAATACTCTATACCACGTCATACACATCTGGCTCCCCGGGAATCCAAGAATCTTTCGGTGTTACATCTCGGATAGTGGTGCTGATCGGACTGACCACCTACATGATAGGTCTGGGGCTCGGTTGTCTAGTGCTGGCACCTCTGTCTGAAGTGTATGGAAGACGAATAATTTACATCAGTACCAGTGTCTTGTTTACTATACTGGTTTTACCGGTGGCACTGGCACCAAACTTCCCGGCTGTCGTTATCAGCAGGTTCTTCGGTGGGTTCTTCGGCAGTGCCTCGGTAGTAGCTGGACCTGGCACTATAAACGATATAATCCAACCCAAGTACAGAGCGTTAGCATTTAGTCTATGGAGTCTCGGGGCAATGAATGGCCCGGTTCTAGGTACAGCCTAATCCCCTTGAATCACTGCCTTAGTTATCAGCCTGACAGTTTCTAGGCCCTATTATCGGCGGCTTTGTCTACCAGTATCTTGGATGGCGTTGGATCAATTGGATTGTGCTTATATGCGGCGGGGCATCAACTGCATGTCTTTGTTTGGTGAAAGAGACGTACGCACCCGTTCTGCTCAAGAGGCGACGAAAAGCGAAGCAAATCGAAACTGGTGATACGCGATGGTGGACAAAGTATGACAGCCAAGCTGAAGAAAGTATCTGGAAACGGCTGCAGACTAGTCTGAGTCGACCACTCATAATGGCTGTGTTCGAACCTATATGGTGAGTATTCAAGACCGTCCGCCTCTGCGCCACAAACAAGAAGTTGAAAATACAGTTCATGCTAACTAAATAGTTTATTCTGGAACGTATATGTTGGTGTTGTCTACGCAGTGCTATTCCTCTGCTTTGTCGGGTATCCAATTGTGTTTCAGCAACTCCGCGAATGGTCCCCCGGACTGGCAGGACTTGGCTATTTGGGAATTGGCACTGGTATTGCCCTAGCTGTATTCTCAGAACCACTAGTCCGCAACTTCCTCATCGCAAAGCATCCACCCGATCCAGTCACAGGAAAAATCCCACCGGAGGCTTTGGTGCGGCCAATATGCATTGGCGGCATACTGATACCGATTGGAGAGTTCTGGTTTTCTTGGACCGCGCGACCACCTGTCCATTGGATATCATGCGTACTAGCAGGTGTCCCATTTGGGTTGGGGAATGGGCTCGTGTTCATCTATGCCACGAGCTATCTCGCCGCCAGCTATGGTATGTATGCTGCCTCTGCTATCGCTGGAAACTCGGTTGTTAGATATGTGTTTGGCGGAGTATTGCCACTTGCAGGCTCGAAGATGTACAGGGCAATGGGGGTGAATTGGGCGGGTACGATGTTAGCATTGGTGGAGGTATTTCTGACATTTATCCCATTTGTTTTCTATCGATATGGCGCGAGGATCAGGCAGCGCAGTCAGATGGCTTCGAAGATGATCTAGCTGGCTAGTCATTGGTGGCAAAGTTAGGATCGGCTATACGTATTAGTACTTTGGTTCTATACATTAACTTCTATCAACTTGACTTCGGGATATATAGAATCAGTTACTATTCTTCTCTTCTTCATAGGAATTCGATGTTGTGCGAATTACTCTGCGAGTGGGCTATATATATCAGTACTGGGGACTATGATTGAGCACAAACAGTCTAGGAAATTAGAATATAACTATTTCCCTAGAAGTCATCCTTTAAATACGATTCTTGGTGCACTGCACTTCTGAATATATAATCAGTGTCAGTGTTACTCGACTAAAATACTATATGGCGTCAACGCTGTTTCTTGAACAACTGATACCTACACGATCCCGAACACTTAGTATATGAGAGTGTTAATCCTTATATTAGGCCAATTGGACATATACTATGTAAATGCCACACTTTTGAGGTCAAAAGCCACACACAACCATGATCTTTCTATTGTCACCCGAAGTTACTCCGTATTGCGTCAGAACATGGAACAAGCGACTCCATTCGAATAGGCACGAAATGAGTAACTGTCTTACTAGAGAAACATCAGATGCTAAATTCATCAATTACTAATGTTTCACCATGTACTGACTCATTTCGCCATTGCACGTACTTGGCACACAACCAAATGCATGTTGAACTTGGCACACGGAAATACCACGGAATTGTGGGAGGATTTCCGTCTCCGAACATCGAACGTGACCCACACCTTCCTATTTGGGTTTATCCACAACACCTGAATTCCTCCAGTTCTGGGCAGACCACAGCCTAGAGTGTTTTGGTAGCTTTCCTAGCAGTGCAGATCAATTATATCTATGTGTCTATCAGTTGTGCCGGAAACACACGGGCAAGTCCGTACGGCAGATAATTGCGACCACTATCTCCGAACAAGAATCGTGCAATGTGTCCATTGCGAGCTATCGCATTCTGCGACGCCAGGACCCATATGCAGGTCGGCAAAAGCAGCCGGCTTTGCATGGAAGTTCCGATTCTCGACCCATTCAATTTCGGTCGGATGCCGAATGAGGTTATCGTCTACGATATGGTCCAGCTCTACGATGAGACCAGAGAGCTATAAAGAAGTTGAAGGCTGTCCTCTCCCATCTTCTCCATCTACCAACCTCAAGTACTTTTACAGAAGAGAAGAGCCGTCATGAGTCCTCTATCAGGCAAAGTCGCTTTCGTCGCAGGTGCCAATGGCATTAGTGGTTTCGCAATCATCGAGCACTTAGTTCGGCAGCCTAAGACTGAGTGGTATGTCTTGACGGCAATTGACTACATTGGCGAAGTGCTTGTTAGTCTAACAAACCCGATATAGGTCGAAAATTATCGTCACCTCCAGACGCCCCCTGGCATATTTCTGGCCTGATCCTCGTGTGGAATTTGTGGCCGTGGATTTCCTCGAACCGGTAGAGAAGATCGTCGCAAAGCTGAGGAATATCTGTGCGCCTGTTACTCATACATACTTCACCTCGTACGTGCACCATGATGACTTTAGGGTCCTGAAAGAAAAGAACGTACCCTTGTTCAAGAACTTTATGGATGCGGTGGATGAAGTCTGCCCGAATCTGGAGCGGGTTTGCCTTCAAACTGGTGGAAAGGTTAGTCTCCTGTATTTTGGCGCTTCGCTAAGGTACTTGGATTTAATATATAAAAGTTGACTAAGACAACGCCAGTACTACGGTGTTCACCTTGGACCTGTCAAGTTCCCTCTATCGGAGGACATGCCGAGATATGACGATAAGGGTTACAACTTCTACTACGTCCAGGAAGATTATCTGAAGGAGGCGCAGAAAAAACGAAACACATGGTCCTGGAACGTCATCCGCCCGAACGCAATCAATGGATTTGCTCCCCACGGTTGGTCCATCTGGCAGTATCCGAGTACATATCCAGCTAATGAATCTTTGGTATTCCACAGCAAACGGAATGTCCGAAGCCCTAACCGTGGCAATCTACATGTTGATCTGCCGTGAGCTTGGCCAGCCTGCTCAGTTCCCAGGCAACGAGTATTTCTGGAACTCTATCGACGACAATTCTTACGCGCCTAGCTTGGCTGATTTGACTATCCACGCTACGACAAAGGACCACTGCAAGAACGAAGACTTCCTCCATTGCAACGGAGATGTCTTTGTGTGGAAATACCTGTGGCAGGATGTTGCCAAATACTTCGGCGTTGAGGTATGTTATCTCGTATATAAAAAAAGACCTAATCGTGAACTAACAGCCATGACCTAGGCCCCCGAGCCTCAGTTCAACAAGGCCACCGGCCAAGCCGATACTCTCAACAACGAAATCGACATGGTAGAGTGGGCCAAAGACAAGCGTCCCATTTGGGAAGCCGTGGTAAAGAAGTACGGAGGTAAGGTCGAAGCGTTCGACTGGGGCACCTGGGGCTTCTTCAACTGGGCAACCGGCAAGTCTTGGTGCACAATCTCATCCGTTAACAAGGCGAGGAAGTACGGTTGGCAGCGGACAGACGATACCTACGAAACCTGGATTGAGACCTATCGGTCTTTTGAGAATGCAGGTGTGTTGCCTAGCCACACAGCCCTTTAGAAGTATTGTGTGAGTGGCGGTGACAGTTGGACAATATATGCATTCACGGCATATGAGATATACGTATTGGAAGAAGCAAAGTTAGCGTGACTAGACGTATAGAATAGAACTTAGATATGGTATGGTTGATCGGTTAATTAAGACAAAGTCTCTGTAGTAGACAACTGCACTTTTGTTGACCAATTTGTATCTCTCTATCAAAATACATATTTTTTTAATGCGATGGTACTATACTAACTTGTGTGACATGTCTAAGCAAATGATAGCGTGTCTATAGACTAGCCCATAAAGAGACCATGGCATAGTAAAACGACTTGCTACAATCCAAAGCCTATTCTATAACACCTAAGCCCACAGCTTATCCACATCTCAACAGACCAACCCTCGAGCCTAAGACATGAGAGCGCAACCTAATCCTCAGGCGGAAGCATAACATTAGACCCTAGGTCGGTCCCAAACAAAGACTCCAACCATCCCATCTCCATATATGCTGTTCCATCGTGCTGCATCTCACTTGGCTGTGTTCCGGCCATCCATCCATATATATGACCTCCAGGTATGAGGTCACTAGTAAGACTCTGCTCGAAGTCAAAGTCCGCGGTCACAAGGTTCGTTGGCGCGACGGCCCATCCTTCGGAGGTATGCTGAAGCTGTGTTGATGGGGTCATTGAATGAGAAGCATGCATAGGACTCGTGGTAAGGGAAGTTGTGTTTTGATTAGTCAGAGCCGAAATGGGGATATAACTACCCTGTACAGCGGATGTGTGACTTGTAGGATTTTCAAGAGGAAGGGTCGTGGATGACGGCCAGGTTCTGGTGGAGGTTGTCTGCGGGACAGTCTGGGTGTCTCCGCTATAGTTGCGGGATGATGACTGTAGCGCGGAACGACTCGACGCTCTCGTTCTTGAACTAGATAAAACGGACGAGGTGATCTGGTTCAGCCTCCGGATTGTTCGGATCATCTTTCCTGAGACCCATGTCTTGCGGCAGTAGTTCTCGAGTGAGATTGCAGCGTGGAGTGTTATGTTGCCGTACGTTGCTTTGAAAGAGGGCTCTCGGATGATCAGGCCTAGAGTGACAACTGTAGCGCCGACTAGTGGGTGGAGGAAGGGAAATGCAGATGCTGTATATTGGGGGATTTGTTTGAATTCTTGAATAATGTTGCAGGCAATTCGGATGCAGGTGACTTCTGTTTCGAGGATGTCGGCGATGGATTCCTGGGGTGAAGCCCGTTGTTGGAGGATTGGTTTTCGGATGAGCAGGCGGAGGGACAGCCATCGCTGGGTATGTGGTTAGTAACGAAGGAGTGAAATACGGGGAAGGAAGTAAGATGTAGAGGCTTCATACAATTCGCATCAGCATCTGCTGCTTGGCTAGCCATCGAAGTGGGTTAGTTTGCTCAAGATTGGGCGGCTCGGCTTGATAGCTATCGGAGAACTCCGGCCGTACTTCCACTTGGGCTCGGGATATGAGTTGGTCTAGGTATTCTAGTAGACTTGAGCTGGGGATAACGTCCGTCATATTTGCACCGTAGATAGCCTCCCATATTTTCCCCAAAACTCGAGAGTAGCGGGTGGTCGCAGATAAATATGGTATCGGTGTAATGGGATCTTTCGAAAGTGCTGTTTTGATGTCGCTTTCTAGCTCATTGCTTGTCTTAGAGTCTTCCTTGTACCGGGTGAGCCATTCATCGTCCAGATTCTGGGGATGAGGCGCATCAACATTGACATCCTGTATCAGGAATGGGTGACCCGTCTCAATGGCTAATCGGCGATCGAGTGCATAAAGAGACCACCATAGTCGCCGAATCATCTCATCGTTGAAAACTGGCATACGTCGGATGACCTTGGACCGATGAAAGCCTAGATGATGTGCATGCGAGATGGCGAGCGCTAAGAATTTCTCCGCTCTTTCGTTGGCGTCGAGTCGAAAAAGGTATACCACCTGAGGTAGTCACTAATATATTAGCATCGGACATGTATTGCGATTCTGGAGTCAGATCAAATACCATCAAAGCGTAAGTTTGCAAGATAATCGTAGGTCTTGAACACGCCCGAAAGCAGCCTACAAGGTCTCCAATGAGGTCTGTTGCCGCCTCAAAGATACTCCATCCAGCAGAGTGCTTGCCCTCCTCGCTGCTCACCCGAGGTGATTCGGTACATCTTCCCAGTGCGATACAAACCCATACCTGAGCGACCATCATTCTGTAGTCCTTGCTTCTTTGGAACTCATGCTCCGTGGAGGAGAAGCCAGAGTTCCACATATTTGCATAATTGGCCCACAGACTTGGAATATGAAGAAAGGGGTACAGGATGTGAACCTCGTCACAGAAAGTGTGCATGTATCCATCCCATTCCTCCTTGCGTGGATCGATGCCGTATGCATTCAAGACTTTCCGTATATCGACTGCCTCACGCGTCTCTCTGAAGCCACCTAGCGGGGAGCTTGGCGCTGTTAACGATGTACCTGACACCTGGCAGGACATGGGACGCTCTGCATTACCATACGTCACATCCGTACGCTCCAGATGGCCCTCAATTTGATCCAGGGTGTGGGTAATAGAGGATTCACCCGAGAAAGCTGGTACTTGGGATCTAACAACATCCGAGATATCAGAATCCACAGGCCGCCTTGCGGTAGCACCCTGCGGACTTGTTGATCCATGGATCCCTAGTTCTTTGTCAACTGGGCTGTCTTTGTCGCGACCCACTGACTCCAAGACTAGGCTTAGCTGATGCTCAATCCGACTCAGCCAGGACGCGAGGTCTCTTGCAGTTAGTCTGATCGTATCGTCAGCTTGACCTCCTTAGATGGGCGCAGTAATATGCTGAATACTCATACTGATCATCATGGTTATGAAGGCCAGCATCCGCATTGGCCAGCTCCCTGTCCACAACTCCAGACTCCGTCAGCCCGGTTGGTCTTCGGCGCCGCATGTCCACTGTTTGCATGAGGCAATCTCGGCCATTGAGGACACATGGTCGACAGGGGATGCATCCATCACACTAGAATCATTGAAAGGCCTTAGGGACAGATCACACAATGCATTGTGGCTTTCTCACTTTGATTTTTCTTCTCTGGCATTGTCCACTGGAGAATAGACGTGTGGTGTCAGCGAGGTTGCTGTGACTGAGTATTTTCTGGTTCCGTACCAAGCTTTTGACACGTATTTTCCTCGTTTGTGGCGCTTTGGAGCAGGTTCAGTTGGCAAGCCCTCGTGGCTATCGGAAGCCCCATCATCGTTCTCCCGGTAGTCCCGAGGTTGTTGCTGCTGGTCAGCAGTTTCCCTGTCGCGCTGTTGTCGCACCATTCTATGGAAAGCATCAATATAAATGCTCTGCGCTAATGAAGCTATGACATTTCGCTGAACTCGATCACTACGTTGAGTGACACTGGAGAGTATGTCTCAGAGCGACGATCTCCTAAAACTCGTGACGAAAGCCTCGCTTAGTCATCGCCTGCTACACCGGAGTAAAGTACCGGAGTATTGTCGTTACTCTTGCTCCCTACTTCATTAGTTTTATGTTTATATAGATAGTTATTACGGTATCAGATTGTTAATACTGAGTTTGCAGTTTGTGCTAGTACTTACCCGAGTAGTTAGATGTTTGCTAAATCTGACTATTGACACGGTCATGTCGACCACAGCCAAGAAAGCTACTGTAATATAGTATCAAAGGGCGATCTATAATCAGCATAATTTATCACATTAGCAGGTTTCTTCAGATACCAATATCTGTCTGTCCGAAAGTTACGTAGCAATAGTCTCGCGGACGGGGTTTCAAACTCTGTCAAATGCAATATCAAGCATTTCAGCAACACAAACAAGACATTGATCGCGTACACATGTCAATTAATAAAATGAGCTAATTATAGTTCACGTACTAATGCTGTGCAACACTCAGTGCTATTCCGTAAGGCAGGTAGAAGGCCCTTGAAAACTCAGGGTCCAGTGCTGATCACTCACCTCTTAGGGTTAACTCCGAGGTTTATCTGAAATCGTGGTCGTAGCCGAGCATACCAAAGCCTTTCGGAAGCTTCCTGCCTTCGAATCGAGGTTAATGGAGATCTAAGTGGCGTAAAGCTTATTGTTCATGAAATGTCCTGATTTATCCATAACAAGTATGACATCATCCTCCTGCCTGTCGTTCTCTGTGCCGAGTTATCCAAGATATATCCATCTATCGTACCTCATGTGAAAGGATCGGCATCAGGAATCGGCCCCACGGGGTAAGACCCCCCTCCAACAAGTTCAAACTGCGAACAACTTGCCACAACAGCTTTAGGAAGGACTCTATTCTACCCCCCTTCCCCCCTCCCTACTTATTTGCGTCTTCTAGCAACTTTTGCCGAAAGCAATTGTATTCCCATCGCAGGGCACGTGACCGAGAGCTAAATTGGCCTTGAGCTCAGCCCTTGCGTCTTTGCTTGGGAAGAGGAAGTCCAACAAGTAATCTAAGACACTCTTTTGAATATGTCAAAAGGTAATGCTGAGCAAAGCTCATTCAAGTTAGAGGAGAACGAGAACGAGAGCGCTTTTGTTCCAAAGCCGACATTTTTTCAGAGATGGAAGGCCCATATAAAAAAATGGTGGTGGCTATATCTGATCGGTCTAGCCTGTGTTGTCTTGGTCACTGTCCTTCCAATGTGAGCTCCACTCCTGAGTACGTTCTGAGATCCCAGTTAATCGGTCAAAAAGTGTTTACGCTGGAGTTCCTCGCTTTGCCAATGATCGCATCAATAAGTACACGTTCGACTTCGACGGCTTGTCTATCACAAATCCGACGCCAAACTCGTTCCATGTGCGGCAATCGCAACAGTTCCATGTTGGGATGGGTAGTGGGCATCTGTCTGAGTTTGATGCTTCCATGCACTACTCGGGGTCTGATACTCCCTTTGCTGTTCTCCCTTTCCCCCGCATCGACTTCAGAAACGATGCTAGTCTCGACATTGACCAGGACTTGGACTTGTCTTGTGTCAGCTGTTTCTCAAAGCTGGCTGAGGATGCAGTTAGGAGCGAAGAAATCTCAGTTCTGATCACTGGAAAGCCAACCCTCAAGGTGCAAGCACTGCCCACTGCCCATCTGGACATTCATAAAACGGTGACTTTGCCAGGTACGTTATTACATACGTTATTCTCCGACGTTTGACATACGGCGTATCAGTAGACGGCTAATGGCTTTCACTTTAGGACTAAACGTTGAGGGTTAGTCAGTATGTATCGGCATATGCTATAATCCTACTAATCAGTTGTCGTATTCTAGAATTCATGAAGCGTGACGACGCTTTCAACGTTACCAAGCTTGATCTTATAAATCCTCGTACAAACGATGGGTACAATGTAAACGCCACCATTGTCTTCAATACCCCAGCCGCAATTAGTGTTGAAATGGTAAGTTGTGATTCCACTCCGACTAGCAAGCTTTTAACGGATGAAACGTTTCTTTTCACCGATTGAATATATGCTAAAACCTGGTCAACGAAGGGTGCCGTCAGCTTCAATCTTACCATAGATGACTCGAACCTGGGGTATATTGACATCCCGGACCTGACTCTTCGGAACGGCACGTCCACGGCGATTGTGCTTGGTGATTTAGATATAAAACTTCTCATACGAAAGGGATTATGGGAGAGTAGTAATTCCAACTATGGAAAGGTCACGATCGGTATCCACGGCAATCGGAGCGTGTACAATGGGGAAGAAATTCCCTACTTTACAGCGGCCGTCAAGGCAATCTCGGCATCGACAACGATTAACTTGTTTGATTATGTCTCGGACATCCTAGGCGGGTGATAGAATGTTTTGTTCCTGTGTCATTTCTCGAGAGATTATTTCCCTTTTTTCTCTTTTGATTGCTGTTAGTATTACCAAGACTCATATTTGCCTTCTGCGGTTCACAGGCCGTGGGCGTCATGTTTCGGGGTAGACAATAATAAATATAGCTTTAGCCGTGAAGGCTCCTAAAGGGGTAGGGTGGCTGCAGCTATAGTTCATCTTCAGCTTTGATATTTTTTAGATTAGTTGATTTCATACCTCGGCATACTTCTAGAATTTGTATGTCAAGGAGAGGTTGGATCAAAGCATACAGGCATTCTAAGCTTAATACTGCAGTATGCACGGAATTCCGACTACCGCTGGAACGGGTACGGAGATAGGACTTAAGGGTGGAGTCTTATTGGACGAAAAACGGATGCTCCTCGGAATTCCGAACAGAGACATTGATCAATGTATTGATCGCCTCTCAACCAGTGCATATATAACGTTTGACAAGTACACCGAAATAAGTCAATAAATGAACAATATATTTCCTGATCCTAGTAATAGCATAAGTATTCATTCATTCGCTGCTTTTTCTATCATTTGCAACACAGAGAGTGAACTGTGAATCCCCGACATCTTAACGATGGACATCTTACTTCGTGAAAGCTCGTTCGGCCGGTTACTGAATTTTGCCTCGAATGGCCAGATATTTCCACATCGTGATCTTAATATTCCAAAGCATGAAGAAACTACCAGTTCAAGCTCCTCTTGCCCTGAAGCCCCTCGCCACGTATTGATCGATTTCAGCGGGCCCAACGATCCGGATATGCCCAGAAATTGGCCCACGTTAGCCAAGACAGTCGTGATGGTGGATGTTATGCTGCTAAACTTCAGCTTCTATGCGGCGTCGGCAATCTTCACACCAAGCATTCCGCGGATTGAAGAGGTCTTTGGCGCTACCACTGCGGAGGGTACGCTGGGACTCTCGCTTTTTGTTATTGCATATGGCATTGGGCCACTCATTGTACGTGTATTTACTTGTTTGGTGTCAAATATAGACTAACAATGGATCTACCTAAGCTTTCACCATTATCAAACCTGCCCTCTATCGGACGTACACCAGTCTATGTCCTCGGTTCTCTTGCATTTTGTTTGTTTAACATAGGCACTGCGCTAGCGAAGAACCTGCATACTATCCTTATATTGAGATTCTTTGGGGGCTTCATTGGGAGTGCGCCGATTAGTGTAGGCGGTGCTACGCTGATGGAGGTATATGGACCCACCGAGATTCCGTATGCCATTGCATTGTACGCAGTCAGCGGAGTTTGTGGGCCGATTTTAGGACCGGTACGGAAATCACCCAGTTTGCTTTCTGTGCTTTTACTTACTGCGGCATGATAGATCCTCGGGACACTGGTAATGTGCGTGTTCAAGTCTCCTTACATGGCAACCCCATACTGATAATCTGTGATTAGAGAGCGTTGGAAGACATGGACTGCAACTCTATGGCTTCTTTCCGGAGTCACAGCTTTCACTACCGTGTTTATTTTCTTCTTGTTACCTGAGACGTTGTATTCGAATATCCTTCTTCGTCGAGCACAACGGCTCCGTGACCAGACAGGGAATCCGGCTTACCAAAGCCAAGCGGACATCGACACCCCGCAGTCTAACCTTGCGATACGCATAGTGAAGCAAACGATGGATGATTTCAAGCTATCTTGCATGGATCCGGTCATCCTATTTGTTAATATGCACACTATGTTGATATACGGGGTACTCTACTTGTGGTTTGAATTTTTCCCATTCGGTATGTCACAATGCGAAGAACCTCTCTGCATCTACTTACAATCCCTTTAGTTTTTGACGGAATCTACCACTTCACCGCAATTCAACAAGGCCGTAAGTATTCCTCCAGCCTCCTCCAGCCTTAGACTAACACTCCCTTAAGTTGCATTCTTCGGTATCCTTGTCGGCGCAGTCGTGTCTGTCATTACATACGTGCTGTGGTTATATTTCTCTTACCAGCCACGAGTTGCGAAACCAGAAGCCATCGTTGAGCCCGAAGCCCGCCTTGTCCCCGGACAGGTTGGGGCCATCTGTATCCCAGTTTGTCTCTTCATGTTTGCATGGACCTCTCGTGAAAGGTAAGCCCATCATAACAAGCGTCTCGCAGACCAGACACTAATCAACGATACAAGCGTACACTGGATCGTCCCTATCGTCGGTACAGCCTTCTTCGCACCGGGATTCTACCTGACCTTCCAATCTATCCTTAACTATCTAGGAGAGTCTTACCCACGATATGTGGCAAGTGTATTCGCCGGCAACACATTCTTCCGAAGCTCATTCGGCGGAGCGTTACCTTTAGCCGCCCCAAGGATGTTGCAGTCACTGGGTATTGGGTGGGCGTCGAGTACGCTAGGATTCATATCCATAGCTATGGTTCCTCTGCCATTTATCTTGGAACGCGTAAGCAGCCCCGCTATTTCTTGAAGACCAACGTTTCTAATGAATGACAAATCAGTACGGCAAAAGACTCCGCTCATGGAGCAAGTATGCGAACTAGGCACCTTACCACCTATACAAAGCATGACTACCCTACAAGAAACATCTTATTGTATAGAAAGGAAGGAGGGCATGATTCTTGGACACGGTCAGGGTGTTGAGACGATGCCGTCATCAGTGGAACCTCTATCCACTGTCATGTATACGTACCAGGAATTGTCTCCTCCCTACCGAACTACCCCGAAAGTGGCCTTGAACTGAGGGGCATATAGAGTCGCTTTAAAACGGAACCCTGTTTATCTAGCGTTGAGATATCAAACTGCATGTTACAGTATAATCTATTTCTATAATAATAACCCTTAAAGAGTTGATCTCTACCTGATCAGATCGCAAGGAAGCTGCGATGGGATACTGCTCTAAAAATGCTTCAACGACCACCCTCGACGAATTTAGAAGTCGCGATCCAGTTATAGAATCATTCAGCGTGAGGGCTACGCCCAAAATGATCCGACATACAAACCTCCCAGAAATCAATCCCGTCTTAGATCTATCACCAATAACATTTTATCTCTATTCCATATCCACTCCATTACTACAACACAACACTCCTTCCCAAGTCCCTCAAGAAAGCCAGATATGGCCCCGAGACGCATCTACACACGCACCACCAAGTACGACACGTATCGTCCACAAGACAAAAAAAGGCAAAGGCAAACAACCCGAAGCAAAAAAAGAAGACTTAGGCAAATACTGCTACGCAAAGGTCACAGCAAATGTCGCACGTAAAGACGGCTACATGATGTTTTATCAAGCCTGTGGACGTCTCATCATACAAAGAAAGTGGGAGATCATTCACCGTACGACCTTATATTCCGAGGATGAAATCAAGGCCGAAGATGGACACACCATGTCGGTTCTGGTGAACTCGAGTGGGAGTGAGCCAACCGAAAACGAGATCTTGGAAAGCTTTTGGAAGGCTCTTGAACCGGCCCGGAAGAACATCATGGAACTTAATCAGAAGCAGTGGGACGTGATTGAAAAGGTGTTCAAGACCGCTGTAGAGGCTGGTCTTGAGGGGGTCCAAGTGACTCTCTTGAAAGCAATCGATGATCTTTTCAAGATCGATTTGCCTGAGGAGGCTAGCAGTTCCAAAGGGGCTTGAGCTGGGTGGACGGCATTTTGTGGTCTTCACAGTGACCATTTTATCCTTCGAAATTGCTGGTATTTGTATTCTAAGCATGCTGGTACTTGCTATTTTCTTTCCTTTGGGCAATGAAGAATTAGAAATTGAGGATGGGAGAGGCGGTGGTTGAGCAAAACTGGAACAAGATTCTTTTCATTACTTGTATGATCATTATGGTCGCAAACTCTTTTGCTTTTCTTTTCAGTCGATGATATGGGAATTCTGGGTCAAAGGTTACTATCACGTATTGCTATTACTATATCAAAGACTAGCTAAAATTAGCAGAACAAAAGCGGTCCATTCACGTCCAGCAAGAGCCCTCAAGTGTAAATTCTTCCCAGTGTGCAAGACCCTTTGAAGATGGTAACCCTATGATACTTCATCTTGATGTCGTTATTCACCCAAGTGCCAACTAGACGATCTAACCCACTCACGTTGAATGGTACATTGTAACAAAGGCAAAGATATATAACCCACATCTCTGGCTCTAAACGACACTAAAGCTAAGTACGGCATGAAGTGCGTCCGGTGTTGCAATTGTAGTTAGTCTGCGGAAGGCACTTATCCTTGGGCAGTATCATACCAAGTCGCCTATTAATCCAACAAAGTAGCCGATGTTTGTCTTGAAATCTAATCTCTGCGTGGTGAAGACTATACCCGGATGCTACAGCCTTATCCAACATTTACACAGGATACTGAATAATAGAAACAAGGGGAGAAAAGAAGTAAGGAAAAGGGTCAAGAACCTAGTGTCAATGATCCTCAGAGGCACTTCTGCTTGTATCAAACCTACCTGCTCTATACTGTTCCTGGATCAAAATACGGGAGTCTCTGCCTTTCACTTCGTTCGTCTAGAGCTATCGCAGTTACCTCTCTATGGTAATATTATCACCACTTATTATACATAAGTATAATACCAAGTACCCTGCAGTAAGCTTGGGCTTTCTCCTTGGCCGTGATGGACAAAAGAACTTCGAGGCCTGTTTTCCAAGATACCTAACCCTCCTACCAAATACTCCCAAGTCCCGCTCCAGTTGCTGGCATTGCCTCTCTCGCAATATAGTCTCCTCATGCGGTCTCGGTAAAAAGGAAAGAGGCACATGCCTTGACATAGATTTGTTTCAGAAGCCCTTTGTCCATCTAGATATATTCCATCAATATAATGGACTTTTACAACAGATCCATTTGTTTGAATTCCCACATATAAGCAAGGTACGGCATTGTAGCCGGATAATAATCGTCTCAAGTCTCGTTGTACTGAACTTCAAAAGCCTCATTATAGAGAATTGGTATGAAACCAACAATAATTCAGTAGCATTCCTTAACCTTTCTGAAATCCTTTCAGGGAAGTACCTAATGCAAAATCCTCGTAAGAAAGTCTCCTTGTTCTTTATCTGCAATTGTACAATGGAAAGAGCCTAGAGTGGGACGGACCTACTCCTGTTGTCTAGCATTTCTTTATACCAGCCTCTGTGGCACTCTACTAATCAACATAGACGGGATATAGCCCATTCAAAATTGCAGTATAGAATATTACATCACTGGGTTGGTCTTCTGCTTGACCAAAGGCTCATCATATGGAAACTCAACAACTAATGACATCTTCCATATAGATAGTCTATTCAGTCCAGGAACCCATATAGATAGTCTATTCAGTCCAGGAACGGCTTAGTATAAATACCCTCTTCACTTCCCATATGTCCTTCCACCTACAATCACAACCATCTACTCATATTTACTTTAGATCACCATCTCAAACACCACTACCTATCTATCAACATAAAATGGATAATCCGATTAACGAGAACCTATGTGCGGTGTTCTTTCTCGAAAAGAAAAAAGACAGTCCCCACGATTCGCAGGGCAGGGTACCTAAGAAGGATGCGGATTTTTGGAAGCTGATACATCAGCTCGTTAAATCCGGAACATTTAAGATCCTTGACAGACATGCAGTACCACCAGACGCGGATAGCACTACTGTTTATGTGTGCCCCCTATATGGTGAACGCGGTGTGTGGAATAGACAAAGAGTTCCATCATCATCAAGTGATGAAGACCTCATTCTGGCTTTGTCAGTCCATGCTTTGGAAAACCGTCTAGAGGCTCTGCAAGACGATTTGATAGACCTGGTGGCATAGTTTACCATATACACGGGTGTATTAGGCCGAAAACAAGTACCTCTGTGTGCATTTCGACAGCTACTCGAGGTACCAGAAAAGATATATCAAAAAAAGATAAAAAAAAAAAAAAAAAAAAAAAAAAAAAAAAAAAAAAATAGAAATAAAAAATAAAAAATAAATGAAAAGGGCCGATAAGGCCAAACCAAACTACATTGTTTTGCATTAACTCGTAACTTCTAGCTAATAGTATTATTGATTTATGGAAGTTCATCTATCCAGCACATGGTAGGTGAACCTGAGGAGCTCTGTATTGATCGGGCTCACAATGGTCTTCGCGGAGATTAATCAATAAATGCAGTTACGCAGCTGGTACTAAGATTCCCATGTTAACTGATTCGAAGAAGGACTGTATCTTGTGGAATCTTGGGGCTAACAAATATGTGTCTTAAAATACTTTTGACTGGGGAGTAAAGATAAAGTGAACATTTGTGGTTATCGTTGCATTTACTGTATGGTAGGTCTTCGAGATTTGTGGCTCCACTAGACTCTAAGTTGCTACAGGGAATTCACATGTCGCTGTGATTGTTATACGACAGCTGCAATGTAGAGGACCCATATATTCCAGTAATAATAAATCTAGGACCTCATTCTTCGTTGACCTGTAATCCCCGAATCATTCAACCGTGAACCTGTCCCCTGGTGGGAACAATCCTGCTGCATTTTCCAATCACCGATTCATTTTAACGTAGTATGAAACATATTGATGAAAGATGGACTGAGAGGTGATAAGGCACTTTCCTATGTCCTTCAAAGTACAAGAGCTGTATTGCAATTTCCAGTCGAGGCAAGATATTGGGCATTGGGCCAGGGGCTTAGCAGAATAACCATTGGCAATACCCGGATACACTTCTATTCCTTCGGTTAGAAGACAACACATATAGGAGTGCCTGTATTCTCGCTGGTTATATAAATGCACTGATGGAAAAGCCCACGTAGTTGTGGAAAATCTGCGAATGCCGCTTCGCATAAACTAAGATCCCAGAAGAACAATCTGTTACAGAGAGACTGTCTACCGACATTTGGTATTTATCTGGGTAGGAATGGTCATATATGCAAATTCCAGGAGTCACCCACGGCTGGCAATCTGAAGCTCCCATTTATCTGTGACCAGACGGTATATACATAATTAACACTGTGTGCCTCACTTGCAGTCACCGCACAATATCTTCCTAAAGTCTTCTTATTATGTACTTTCTCTCCTGTACATCGTCCAAGAAAACCTCTTAAGACATTAGCACTCTTGGCTGAGATCAAAACCCATCTTCAGTCTGCGATCACGAGAACAACGAATGAACTTCTATAGCCAAAAAGCAGCGAAGTGCCCACACTTAGGTAGGCAAAATGCCTTGGTTTGCACGTGTTCGAACTGAGTTTGCTCGGAGGGTCAAGTCTGAAAATCCCACGGAAGCAGAAAGACTTCAAAATATCGGATTCTTAAAGGATTGTTATTCGCTTCTCGAGCGTGGGCGACTGATCATCAGTCGGCAGATACATTCTATAAACAGCAAACATGACTATGAGCTAAGATTGAAAGACTGGGCAGAGGGCTGGGGTGAACCAACGCCGAGATATGCATCCCTCTGTATGGAAAAGGAATTGATACAAGACATCAAGAGCTATGAATGCACTACGATGTCGCTCGAGGAGACTGGAACTTAGTTCTAAGTGATATGAGTTTACCATATCCCGGTGCTTGAAACCGCAAGTCTTATGGCTACTTCAACCATTCGAAAGGGACATAATATGAAGGATAATTGTTGACATCGAGGAATTGTGTGATGCTTGGTTATGACGTTTTTTGTTTGCCCGTTTAGTTACCATGAACGACAATACATTCGCTCTTCTTCTTAAATTTTCTGACTCCACTATTGTTTCTGACAGTATTCCTCTAGATGTAGCATTAGAGCTCTTCTGCAATCTAATATCCATATCCTGGTTTTCAAATACTATAGGCAAATTCTAGAAAGACATTGCTTTCACAATTCCCTTGTCCTAACACTGTGTGCTATAAACGATGCATGTTAAAGCCGGAGAATCTGGCAGCTGATTTGTCCTTCTCTTCCCAGCTATTCATCAATCTATGTTATTCTTCAAAGAAAATCGATTCGAATACCCCCCTCCTTCCCTAATCAAACACCCAGAAACACCGAGAGCTCACGGTCAAAATCCCCATGTTCTTGATACTTGGCATGTTACTGACTATATCAGGCTGAGAATGTGGAATGTTCAAACCTGAAATACTCAGCAGGAGTTCGTCTAAGATCAAACCTATTAACACCCCTCTAGTAGCTGAGTAATCCAGTAAGCTCTATACACTCACTTACAATCTTGCGAAATCTCCCAGTAAATCCCTCCCTTTGGAGCATCGATAGAACTACTAGGGGGAGCTAACAATGCAATAGACAGCCGTACAGAGGACCTCTACTTCACAAGATGTGATCGGCTTGGCTAATTGAACACTTGCCGGCCATATGTTTCCAGCTCCTATGTTTACGTTGTATGTGCCGGACGGTAGAGCCTTGCATGATAGCTATTACTTACCCCGCGTGTTGTGACGTGGCAGACTCACCACGCGAGTCATGGTCCTGATGCTCATACTCACGGCCGCTATGTTATCACTTTCTACCTCTCTCTTTTCCTTCTGTTCAACTTTTGTTTCACCCTCGGTTTCAGTGTGCTGCCGGAGTTCTACAATCTGTATCGCAACTTTAGTCGCATCGTGCGAGTAGCTCTTTTCCCGGAAGGCTTTCCCAGAAGCTGTTCTCCTATTCGTGCCCTACTTATTCTTGATAGTTATGAATAACAGCACATCACAAAATGGACATGGATGGGGATCTACCAACCCCTTGAATACCTCCTCCGTGTTCGGATACCATATCAAAGACCATGTTGCTTCGAGTGGCAGCAACTTTGCTATGGACTGCTGGGGGCGACCTGCATCACCCGTGGCAGTACAAGAGCCAGACCCCGAGCCTCAGCCTCAACCTGAACTAGTGGCAGCGCCTGATCCTGAACCTTTATCTCCAGCTAGACTGTCTGATCATCCACTGTATAAAGGATGGAAGAAGCTCAATCCTAGGATGAAAAAGAAACGAACGAGACTGCTGGTCAGCAAAGGGTTGCCTGCTCCTGGGAAGGATTTTGTATGGCCTCCCCCAGCACCGGAGCTTATAGCGGAGGGTCCTGTCGAGGTTCTTGAAGCAGCACCAGAGCCAGAGCCAGTACCGGAGTCAGAGCCCGAATCGGCACAAGAGATAGAGCCTGAACCTGAGGCCGAGCCAGAGCCGGTACTGGAGCCAGAGCCTGAACCAGTCCAAGAACCAGAGCCCGAACCCGAACTCGAACCAGAGCCCGAACAAGCACAAGAGCCAGAGCCAGGGCCAGGGCCAGAACCTCAAAGCCCGAGGCTAACCATATTTCCTCCTCAACCGGAGAGGACCGTCTGCACCAAAAATGTAGCCACTGGATCCAGCTTTCTCCTTTCGTTGCTATCAAAGTAAGTTTACCCTTTATTGACAGAATTGTAGCTAACATGACAAAGCATCCGAGATACTGGGGCATTTTCGGACCTAAAGATTAACTGTGGAGTGTCAACCTTTAATACACATTGTTGTATTGTGTGTCCACAGTCTAGCGTCTTCGAAAAAGTGATCATGGACGGATCAAAAGAGATCACAATTATCGATCATCCTTTTGTTATCAAAAAGATGCTTGACTATCTCTACAGGGGGGACTATGACGAGCACGAGCTTGCCACTGAAGCCCAGAGATACCAAGACCAAGGTCCCGCACTCCCTAAATATGCCAATGCTATGATGCATGTTACAGCTAACAAGTACGCCATCAGAGGGCTTAAGGACCTCACCGAGAAAAGGCTAGTATCAAATCTCATACATGAGTGGAACGATACGAACTTTATTCAACTCATTCAGTATGTCTATGGGCCGCGTACTCCTGCAAATTCTACATTGCAGACTATTGTTGCGCAATTTGCCGCCCGTCATGTTTCTACTCTCAGAGAGTTTCAGTCATTTCATGAAGTTCTGAAGAGGTTCCCTGATTTCATGTACGTATTCTCGAGTGAGATGATGGAAAGGGTGATACAACTAGAGAAGGAAGCTTTATAGGCGTCTACACTTTCCTATACGCCTTGGCAGCGAAGCTGAATGTGTTTCTCTATCAATTATAAGCAGTCGTAAAGTGATTCTATGGCGTTTTTAGCTGTCCTAGATGGTACTTATATGAACGGCCGCGCCACTAGAACCATGGCAGCCACCCAGCCAGAATATCCATAACTGTCACTGTGAAAATCCTAGCAACAAGGAGTAATACCCAGTTACATAGCTCCAAGAGTTACCATTAGCATACCTACCTACGGAGAATGTTTCTCGTCACTCCGAGAAGCCAGAGGACTTTGCTCACCTTGGCATGGTGGCTCCCGCGGAACTAATTGATTTAACAGGCCCAGCGGGCCATTCCCTGTCTTTAGGAATATGCAATCATGCTAGAAACCTCTGTGAAATTAGAAGCGACTAGGTTAACTTGATGAATGGTTTAACTTCTTGCTTTTCATATTACACGTTCAATACTCGAGCAGCTCGGGGCGTCTGATCTATACTTTTTTATTCCGATCTGCACTACATTGCGTATTTAGCACCGGCACATTAATCCATTATCCCTGCCTGTTACCGGCCTGGGGGTTTAAACGCGGAAATTGACTTTATTATATCTCCAACAAAAGGAATATTGCACTTACATTGTCATTTTATATATCAAGATATGTGGAAATGTACTGGTTCATATGCCCTCTTCAAAGGGATATTCCACAAACGAATATGTTTGCCACCCAGGAGGCCAGTATAAAGAGCACAGAAGAAAATATAAAAGCGAACATATATTGTACGCTAGACTCTCAAAGTTCATGCCGTTTTCTGTCTCTCTTTGAAATCACCCAATACGTTACGTATCTCAAGAGCAACTGAGAGACTATCACAACTCAGGCTTTTTATACTATAATGCCTTGGTACGCAGTTCTTGACGCATGGGATGATTCAAGACATGACGACAGGGGCAAAGACATCATCGAGATACAAGCAGACCGCACAGAAGCGGTCCGCCGGGCCTTTGAGCGTGCCGAAAGACGGAACTACACTTTTAAGTTCAAAGATCGTCGTGGCCTGGGTGGCCTGGGTGGTTCTGGTAACCTTGACGAGTTTCTGGTTGAGCTACGTCAGAACGACCCGAAAGTGGAACCAACTGTGAAAGATATGATGGATATCGTTATTCCTATTGTCGAAAGGCAATTCCGCATAGAGGACGTGTACCTGGAACGATTGTGCATTATGGGTGACGCGGGAGCCCTGACATGGTTGGAAGAGTTGAACCCAATGCATCAGCTGGCATGGTCGAGACTTATCAAAGAGTTGGAAGGGAACGAATGGCCGGGGCTGTTCGGATACTTGAAACGACTGGTGGAATACTTATCCTTAGCTTCGGGGACATCGCATTGATACCATGCCTTCTTCTTGTGACGAACGCGGGAGGGGGATAACAAAGAAAAGACGAGAAAGATATTCTTGATAGGATCCAGGAGTAACATTACCAGATCTTCAATAAACGCGCCTTGTGCTACAGAGTCTTTAATGTGTTATGTCCTAACCAATTCTTGCTTCTCCATTCTTCCCTCGTTCATCCTTGTTTAAGAATTGTAACAAATGTAGATCAAAACACCTTTCATCCTATAGATCTATGTTCTACTAAGCTGTATCTCAGTCCAGCTATTATTCGTCTAGGTAATTGGCTAAGGATGAATCATATAAGAAGCTAGTAGCTAGAAGACTGAAGCCAACATCTATAAGGGGCTGGGATGCCATGTCATGGTCTCCAACCCTACATGATATAGATAGCTTCAAGCGACTTCCCCAGCGCAGTGTACTAAGGATTGAATCAATTCGTTGGACAAGGCGCGTATCTGCCAAGACTGCTTCGCAGTCGTTCAGTGAATAATTGTACATGCAAGTGGAGAAAACATACTCCGATCGCCATTGTTCTAGAAAGCAACTGTGGCATGGGCGGAAACCTAAACATCTACCTTAAGGATTAATACTTAGGGCTTAGTGGGTTACTAGAATCTTAGTTGATTGACGGCAACTCACTATCGAGTGGAAGCCAGGAATTGCATCAGCCAAACGTAATCAATCGGAGAACTGGACTAATCTAATCAATGATGGAGATCATCGGATATATCCCCTCTTCGCCTTTCATGATTAGTGATCAACTAGGGCTAACCTCATACCACTGCAGTGCATCAACCCACCGGACCGTTGGAAAGTGTCCACGAACTAAGAGTGATATCCGTGAATCGATAAAGGCTCTCTGAATAGAAAGGAAAGCTCTTCTCAAGCAATATTTTATTGTGGGAAACGACCTTTGCCATGACAATAGTGAGGTAATTTCCACAGCGGGAAGAGTGCTAACACTGACTTTAACCCTTCAAGACTTTATATCCAAATTCATTTATGTGATGGTACAACATCTACGGGCAAACAAAACACAGCTGGCGTATCAACAGCTGATGCTCCTAGTAGACCACCCACAGGTCCTGTAGTTATGCATTGAGAAGCACGCCCGGATTCTGCGCAAAGCTGCCTTGCGTGTTCCGCGTTCGATGATATGGAGCAATGTATATGTATTACCAGACATGAGCTATCGGTTAAAATGGATAGAAGAGAAATGGCGGGTGGGGCTAAGGAAATTCATGAGTCAACACAACCTGGGGTAGAGACGAAGGGGGTAGAGACGAAGGTTGTAGTGCATCACTGTCCACTAAGATTGATTGGCTCCATGACTCGCTATGATACGTTGAGAGCTTTTTGGGGCAGTTGATTGGTGAACTCTTCGAACCGAAACGCGCAAGTTGGGGGTGATCTAGACTCCGGCTTGCCCTAAATAAACTACCAATACCCCAGCCGGGTGTCAGTGGCCCCGTAGATTAAAGCCTAATCCTTGCTTCAGCCACTAAAGAAGCCTCATCCTTCGGCTAGGTGAAAGCAACATATTGGGATTAGTGATCCAAAGCCGAGAGAAAAGATTACTGAAATGCAGTATACTTGAATCGACTGGGCGTCTAAAATTCTGCAAAATTCTGCACTATGTTGGGTCCGGAATTTCCTCAAATGAATTTAATTCTCCTTCTAGGGCTCTTACAAACCCAGTTTCGAGTCCCAAACGTGACTGTGCCATGGCATTTCTTTAGAGAACAATAAGCTGTTAATATCTTTACTCCTCTACTCTAGCTCAGCTGCTGAGCGCTCGATCCCAAGTTCAGGCCCGGTTGGCCTCAGTGACCCTATTACCACTATCCCAGTATTTTCTGTATACGGGAAAATGAGCGAAGACAATCACGATGCGCCGACAGTCACCAATGACAGCCTGTGCCTGATGCCTGACCCTGAAGTCCAATCCCTGCAACATGACAACCTCAGCGCGAAGACAGCCAAAGTTCCTTCCAGGAAGCGTGGGCGGCCGCGCAAAGCTCTTGGAACAAGGATGGACAAAAATAAGAAAGACGTGTGTCAACGCTTTATTTTTAGTTTCCCCGGTTGTGAATGTACTTATGCTCACGCATTACAGCGACGACGGACACAGGTTCGCCTGGCACAAAGGGCTTATCGCTCCCGTAAAGAAGCCAATGTTGAGTTTCTACACAAACGTGTTGCACAGTTGGAGGCTGCAGCTCAGAAGATGGGCGAGGCGGTAATTACATTCAGTGATACTTTGTTCCAGTCAGGGGCTCTCACCTCACGCCCTGATCTCGCCAGGCATCTACGGGAGACGGTACAGATATGTCTATCTTCGGCAAAGGACATCGGGGATGAAGATAGTTTCAACACTGCCACGCATGATGAAAGCCCTCTGCTCTCCTCTTTAACACCGATATCACCGGGTCATTCAACTCTATCTGAGATCGAAAGCCCACCATCCCTCTCTACAGTTCAACCTTCACCATGCTTTTTGAGATATCATCCTAGCAGCCTATTCTTTTTCAAACCGGGCGATGTCGCTATGATGGAAGTATCAGACTTCACGAACCAATTAAGGATTGCCTGTCTTTACGAGGGGTTATTGATACTTGATAATTCGTCCGTCCCTTTAACTACCTTGAAAAGGCCGTTTCGACTACTTTTATCCCTTTTTACTAGGGCAAGTATCACATCTATCTTCAGAAGCGCCTTGCATGCTAGGCTAAACAAGAGATCGTACATGAGCTTCAAGGAGGTCCCGTCTTGCCTACCCAGCCATGCTGGGCAACCATCGACTCAAAGTCAAACAACGGAATGTCAATCTGCGCTTGGCCAGCCACAGTCAATCAGTAATAGCCCATTACCCAGCTTCAACCCGCAGGCTCTAAAAGAAATCGGCGGAGATTGGTTTGACGTCCAGGAGTTGGCGAACTACTTGCAAGAAAGAGATACGCGCCTCCTTGTTCGGCCCCCGAAAAACATGACCGATTCCTCCTCCCAGTCGGCGGTCAACGCCCGTGCTCTGATAGTTGGTGAGTCTTCTGTTTGATCCTTTCCTCTGGTGGTGACTTGGTAGCTAACTTTACTAGCGCTGGTAAGCAAGGCAATGTGCCTCGGTCACAGTCCTGGTTTTCGACGTAGCGATGTGGAACAGGCTATTAACATATGTACCTGGCGCGGAGCTGTGTGAAAGAGGTCTGTATATGCTTACTCCATACGTGACTTTATTATACACAGTGTTGTCCCCGAGTAGTGGTTGTTTCATTACGCCATCCACTCTATGCCGATCACTTTGTCATGAGGAAACGTGGCCGAAACGGCTCTCAAACGTATGGGTTGCGAGACTCATTTGTGCCTCGATGATGTTTTCCACATTAAGGGCCGATATCTATTCCTTTTGTAAGGTACCCAGACATGCTAAAAGCAATTATACATTGGGCCTTTGTCATCCGCTTCTACAGGCAGGCAACAGACCTTCGTGACAGATCTAAAACACCATAAACTCAAGATAAGATAAGGTTCATAGGAGCATTAGCAAAGGCAAATGAATTATTCAAGAGACTATTTCTGTCAGGCTTATAGAAGCTACCTGACCCCCAAGTGGTAGTTGAACAAGAGCAATATTGAATGTTGCACCTCGTTGCTCTGCTCCACGCAATAGGGATTTCCCAGGGGGTTCTCTAGGATTTGCGGTGAGGTGTACTGGGTGGGTCCCGTCGACTGCTGAACCGGGGGTGCGGGAAGTCAGGAAGTCTACGGTCAAGCCGTCTTTTCTCCTTTTTCGAAGTGGTGAGTTCGAGTCCAGTCGGTGGGAATATATGAGGCCATTGTTTTGAGACTGAGCCACGTCTTTAGAAGGCAGCGATGGATGAGATGACAGGTAAGCCCTACGGCTCAGCCACATATTGATGCATAACGTGACATCATGGCGTGCATGGCTTTTACCATACGGTACGTTCCTTACTGCGGGACCATAAATAGATCTGGTCAGATGTGGGGTATTGTTTACTCAGTAGTCAGAGACTCAGTACAGTACATGTTTCCCTCTCCCTTCGTTTCAACAAAAGTACTCGATGCAAGTGGGATGCACAGCCACCACTCCAGATCTTCGTCTGCATGGATTTACCGTTCGGGAAAATAGGAAACAATGAGTATCTTAATATTACTGCGCCATTTAATTGGAGAGTTGGATTTCCGGTGGTGACTGTGATACCCGCCCACACTACGCCGTAAGTGGCAGCCTAATAGGAATGAGCCATTCAGCTGCTGTCTCGGAATGGCGGGGCAATGGGCGGGACTAAATTAATTACGCTCAGCTTGATCCTCTTTGCATCTCTCTCACTCTGGTTAAATACTACTAACCCCCCATCCGCTTTCTCGTCTTTCTTTACTGTAAAGCTCTCTGCAGGTTTTCTGCCATTCCTGCTGTGTAGCATCTGTCAATCCTTTTTATTTGTTATTCCACCCGAGTCGCAGATAGTGAGCGACGGTCATGTCCAACCGAGACGACCACCTGGCCTACGGCCAGTATTACGGCCAAGATGGGACTCGTGGCGGTCAAGGTGAAAGTACGAGGGGCTTCGTTGGAGATACTTTCAAGATGCTCAAGGAAACTTACAAGAGCCATCATTCGCGCCAGGGAGCTCCCAGGCCCCAGCAGTCTCAAGGCCAGCAGTCTCAAGGCCAAGGATCCAACCAAGATTACTACGGTGTAAGCCAGTTACATTACCAATGTGCCAATGATACCGCAAGGCTGACGTCCATTAGGGCCAGAACAACCAGCAGAGCTCATTTCAGAACACATACGGACGTCCTCCTGAGCCCCAATATCAAGATCCTAACAAGCCTCAGGGTAAACCTCAGGGCAAGCCTCCCAAAGAGGATAAGCTCTCCGGGCTATTTGGTAAAATCCAGGGCGCTGTTGCAGAAATCGGAACCGATCTCGGTCAGCGTATAGGAACCGCACTCGATCCACAGGCGTATGCCGAATATGGACAGGTAAAGCCACAGACGCAGCACAGATTCGGCAGTTTCGCCCCGGATCGACAGGGCAACGACGTCAAGTGGTATGTGGACGGGTGTACCTACTTCTACGCCGTTTCAAAGGCGCTAGAGAGCGCGCGAGAATCAATCTGGATCTTAGATTGTAAGCCCCTCTGTCCTCGGGTTATTCATACTTGAATTTGGGCTAACAACCCCTCAAAGGGTGGCTTTCTCCCGAGCTTTACTTGAGACGACCTCCCACAAAGAATGAGCAATACCGACTGGATCGGATGCTGCAGTCAGCAGCGCAACGTGGGGTAAAGGTCAATATCATCGTGTACAAGGAAGTCACTCAGGCATTAACTCGTATGTACAACATTCTACCTCGAACAAGATGACTTCTGGCGATTTTCATGCTAATAGTGCTCACTTGAGTAGTCTCTTCTCATCATACCAAGCACTGCCTTGAAGATCTCCACCCAAATATTGCCGTGTTCCGCCATCCTGATCATCTGCCGGACCGTCAGAATTTGGCTGACGATATCTCTACGTCTCTTCACAACTTGGCATTGGATGCGAAAAGTCTCGTCCAAATGTCAGGAGATGCCATCAAAAACATCTACGGCATGCACGATGATGTTGTCCTCTACTGGGCACACCATGAAAAGCTTTGCGTCATCGATGGCAGGATTGCATTCATGGGAGGTCTAGATATGTGTTTTGGCCGCTGGGATACAAACCAGCACGCACTCGCCGATGTCCACCCGGAGGACGTAAACGAGAGCGTGTTCCCAGGCCAAGACTACAACAATGCCAGGGTGCTCGATTTCCAGGATGTGGCCCATTGGGAGAAGAATCAGCTTGACCGAAAGACATCCTCCCGCATGGGTTGGTCGGATATCTCCGTGAGCTTGCACGGCCATGTCGTGGAGGATTTACGACGACACTTCATCGAACGTTGGAACTTTATCTACGATACGAAGTATGATTCACGCAAAGATGCGAGATACTCCAGGCTCGCATTGTACGGTCGTCCCAGCTCGTCAAACCGCCCACAGCAGCCAGGTGCTCAGCAACAGCAGAGTACATCTCCCCGGCCTAGCACTAGCAGCCAGGGAGCACCTAGCTACCAGCAACCTCCGGCGTCACCACAGCCGAATCTATCGACTAAGCCCCAGGCACAGGCAACAGGTAACCAAGCCTACCAGCAATCGGCAACATCGCCGCAGCCTGGCCTTTCAAGCTACTTCACTGCCTCCACCGCAAATAATCAAGCTACCTCTAGCCCCCATCAGCCTGCCTCTGGTGCTCCACAGTCTTCGGGTGCCACCCAAGACTATACTTACACTGGGCAATCTTTCCCACCACCACCCCCTGGGCCGCCACCATCTCAGACTCCAGCTCAGGGCCAAGGCCAAACACCAGGGCAAAGCCAAGCACCATACTATGCTTCCGCTCCGATCCAGGAGCAAGCGGGACAAGGGCAACCACCACAATACTCAGCCCATGCTCCTCTCCCAACCCAGGAGAAGCCACACTCTCAAAATGCAACTCAAGCACAGGGCCAACCACCACAATACTCAGCCTATGGTTCTCCTTCGGCCTACGAGCAATCACACGCTCAGCCTTCCGTTCAAGGACAAGGTCAGGGACAAGGTCAACCACCACAATACGCAGCTTACGGTTCTCCTTCGACCCACGAGCAGTCGCATTCCCAAAATGCAACTCAGGGACAGGCCCAAGCACCAGGACAAAGCCAGTCATCCTACTATGCTCCTTACCAAACTCAGGGGTCGTCGTATTCTCAGACGCAAACTCAGGGGCAAGTCCAGGGACAAAGCCAAGCGCCATACTTCCCTCCTCCCCCGACCCAGGAGCCGGCACACTCTCAAGCTCCCGCTCAAGGACAAGGGCAACCACCACAGTACGCAGCCTACACTCCTCCCGCAAACCAAGAGCCGTCGCACTCTCAGACACGTGGCATTGATGATCATTACGAGGGCACGCGCGGACACGGTGACAGGGAAAGGGGCTCGGGGCTTATCCCTCGTCGTTTCCGAGACGAGTTCACTCAGTACTCGAATGTTCTTCGTGGTCAATTGGCTGGCCAAGTCCATCAGTACCAGGATCGCCTGAGCTCATTCGGACATCCCTCCCAGCCTCGTGGAAATATGTGCTGTCAAATTGTTCGTAGCTGCTCTAAGTGGAGCAACGGCACACCTACCGAACATTCAATTGCCGATGCGTATGCTGCGATCATCCGAAACAGTCAACACTTTGTGTATATCGAGAATCAATTTTTCATTACAGCTACTGGTGACGCTCAGAAGCCGGTCAAGAACCAGATCGGTGCTGCGATTGTCGAGCGTATTTTGCGGGCAGCGCGTGCCGGTGAGAAGTGGAAGATGATTGTGGTGATTCCATCGGTTCCCTGCTTTGCTGGTGATCTGGCAGATGACTCTTCACTCGGCACCCGGGCGATTATGGAGTTCCAGTACAACTGCATCAACCGCGGGGGAAGCAGTATCTTGGAGCTGGTTTCTGATGCGGGATACAACCCCATGGAGTATATCCGGTTCTACAATCTCCGTAACTACGACCGTATCAATGTCAGCGGTCCGCTCGTGCAAGCCGAGCAGAGAAGTGGTGTCGACTATGAAGATGCTCGCAAGCAGCACGACGTCAATGTGGTTGGACAGGGTGGCTATGGTCCAGGAGCTCCCGCTCCCCGTAGCGCATTCGATACCACGGCTCCTTTCCAGCAATATCAGCAGGGTGCTCGCCAGGTTCCTGGTGCCAAGACAGCCTCTGGACGATGGAACAGTGTCAGCTCGTGCTACATGCTTAATGGAGAGGATATCCGTAACGTCCCTTGGGATGGCCCTCCTGAGGCCGAGATTGACGCATTTGTCACTGAGGAACTCTACGTTCACTCGAAGGTATGTCTGTTCTTCCTTGCCGTATTGAATTCATGCACTAACGGCACAGGTCATGATTGCCGACGACCGCGTGGTTGTGTGCGGTTCTGCCAACTTGAACGACCGATCTCAGCTTGGTGATCACGATTCTGAGATTGCTATTATTATTGAGGACTATACTCCTCTGGAGTCCACCATGAACGGCAAGCCCTGGACAGCTAGCCGTTTTGCATCTTCCCTACGTCGCTACCTGTTCCGCAAGCACCTTGGTCTTCTACCGCCACAGGACTACGAGCGCCCCGATGCTAATTTCGAGCCGGTCGGTGTGCCTAACGAGTTCAACTTTGACGCTCCTGAGAGCCGGCTTGTGGCCGACCCATTGGCGGATACTCTTCATAACCTGTGGAACAGCCGGGCGCACACGAACACTGAGGTATTCCGCAAGGTGTTCCACTCAGTCCCAGATGACTGCGTACGCAACTGGTCCACGTATAAGGAATTCTATGGCTACTTCTTCGACAAGGCGGACAAGCAAGCGTACGGCGAAGAAAAGGATTCGCCACCCTCCCGTTATCGGTATGGACACGTTGTGCGCGATGACTTCCCGGGCGGTCCTGAGGGCGTTCGACAGGTCAAGGAGCTGCTCAGTAAGGTCAAGGGCACGCTGGTGGAGATGCCATTGATGTTCTTGATTGAAGAGGACGTTGCGAAGTCGGGATTGGCATTGAACGATATCACGGAGCCGATTTACACATGATTCTAGCTAATGTCGCTGTTTTGGTAGTTTGCCTGGATTCTTGCCATTGAGTTTCTAACTAAATGAATTTAAATTTTTTTTTTTTTGGAATATTGATCCATTCAGTCGTTCATTTATTGAACCATTTATTTTTATGCATAGCTTACCAAACCCGGTTCTTGATGCCAAGGCTCTTTCATCCTCTCATATTGTTCTTGGAACAACAATATATCCAGACCTTTTCGCAATGGCCCGAGATTGTTCCTCCCGGACGAACTACTGACTGGAACCTTCCACCATTTTACTCCCTCCTCCTCGCTGCGTCCAAAATAGGAAAGTAGGTATCTGTATAGCGGCTCATGTGGGCCACGTGCCGCGGGACAGCGAAGCCGCCGACTGAGATACGGGGATCTGGACCCGCTGGATGCTCTGCGTTAAAGACCGAACTTAGGAATCTGACTGGGTCAAGATAACCCACTGCATTCACCGAGGTGCACTGAAGAAAGAACGGCAATGTTGATCAATACCGCCTCTGCCACGATCTCCCCATTCACCCTCGGGAACCCGCCATCATGATTGGCCCCCGCGTCGAGAACAATATCAAGAACGCCCCGAGGCCGTGGGCCAGTCAATGCATTCACTGGATCCCGAATTAGCATTGACCTGTCATCTCCTGTCCTGGTTTCTTTTCTTTGTCCGGGCCCTATCAATCTTGGGCCACACGAACCCGTGGTGCTCAATGCTTCCAATCTCAACAATCTATCTCCAAAAGAATGAGATCGGGATGGACTATTCACTGACCAGATCGACCCTGGAGAAACAGATATAAAGGCCCTTCAAACCCTCCAGATCACTGCTTCTTCTCTTCATCATCCACACTCATCTCCAAACAACCAAATCTTCTATCCAAACCAATCTTCCTTCCAGGAAACCCAATCAGTCAACATGTCTCCCTCCGTCAAGAACACTGCTATTGTCAAGGGTATGTCTACTCACCACCCACCCCTTCCAATACACCACAGAACCAACTAACAAAAAAACAGCTTCCCCCGGTGGCGGCTGCGTTATCATGTAAACGCGCCCCAATAACTCACCCCCGAGCCAGAATTCCACCACCACACCAGCCAACTCGTTAACTGCCACGCCTCAAGACCAAACATGACCACCTCGGCTTACTTCTCACGTTCCGTTCTACCCAACCCCTGACAATAGTCAGGGCCACTCATATATGCTCAGAAAATCAACAAAAAAAATATCTCGAACCCTTGGGAGGAAGACCAACGGGCCCGTTGGACAGGGGATGACTGGTTGTTTGTGTGCCTACCTCTTTTTTCGCTATCCTGTTCGCATCCGCTCCTTTTGTGGTCTTGTCGTCTTGGTTGCTGGGAATTCTTGGTCATGTAGGATGGGATAGTTTGAATTTCATACATACTTTGTTTTAAATTTTTCTACTTTCGACTGTAGCATTCTAAATAATGTAGGGCTATAGGAGAATATACAGAGTAAGGTAGTACTGCAGTTGTACCATGGTACTGAGACTAGTCTGGACTGTTACTAGTTACGTTGTGCATGTTCGTAGCCTGGTTGCTTCTGTGATACAGGTCAGGGGTTGTTTGCGTTACCTTGGTTCCTGGATCTTGGGACTGGGTTTGTATAGTTTGTTTTTGTGCATAGAGACTTATATATGACATAGTCAATTTTTGCACTGTTGGTATTTAGCTAGTCAGGATGTATTTGGTGGTATTTTGGCTTGGAAGTATGCGGTACAATTTGTATATTTTGCCAGCAACATTAATTATCATGGGGTGTCTGATCACCACAATTTTTTTTTTTTTTTTACCTTTTCTTTATTTGTTAAGAAAACGGAGTTGTTAAATTACGTAGTGTTGAATCTCTTATTGGTTATTTAGTGTAGTAAAAGGGATATTGTCTGTTAGGACAGGTGGAAGTATAAATGGATGGTTATATATATTTTTTTGACTGTTATGGTGGGCTGGAACTTGACGCAAAGTTGTCGTCACGCTGGCAAGCTTTGACTTTTGGTTGCACTTGAAGATTGAATATGCTAATAAATATGAATATATATGTGTATATGTATACCAAGTTTTACTTTGTTCTGTGGAAAGGTTACTGGGAAAGAAGATAATTGGAAGTTTTTTCTTGTCTTGTAGTCACGAGTTCATCTGTAGCTTGGTCGTGTATTTACAATAGCGACAAGTGAAAAGATAAATATATATCAGAATGCAAGCAGATCGTTTATTTACAAAGCTGTCTCCTTCCGGATCTTGTCAACCCTCGCAACATCATCCATGCTGGGTTCTTGCAGCTCGTCATCGGCACCAACGAAGGCGTCGCCCACGGCATCCTCCACCTGTTCTACAGCATGAGAGACGAGGCCCACGGACCGGGCCATGCCTACCTGACACATGTTCTCGCCGACGGCAGATTCGATCTTGCCGTCGCCGCCGTTCTGGGTGAGATCACTCTCGAAGGCGTGGAGGAGAGACTTCAGTGGCTCCAGGAAGCGGTTGCGGAAGTAGATGTAGGTTTTTTCGAGTTGGAGTTGAGCACGGAGGGTGGAGGATGACAGAAGAATGTAGTAGAGACTTAGGGCGGCATGGATGGATGGTGTGAGAGTCTGAGAGAATTTGATCCATGATGCTACGATGTCGGAGGAGACGTTTAGGAGTAACTCCGACGAGTTGAAGAGTAAGGGGAAGAGGATGGAGAAGTAATGTGGGTTGATGAATATGTCGGATTCCGGTGAGCCAGAGGGCTTTTTGTTAGCATCAAGAATTTCATCTTTCAGCCACCCTATAGCACTGTCCCTGATCAGTTGGAAACGATCATCTTCAAGGACCAGGCGAATAGTCTTGAAGCGGACAATGTGAGACGGGTGACTGTGGAGAATGGTTCCAGGGATGCGTCTGATGGAGTTGTAACTTTGTCGCGTTGTGCAAGCAGTTAGGGATAAGATGAAGCGTCGGAACTCTATCTCAGTGGAAGGCTCTCCGATTGATCGTTGCATAGAAAAGACGGTCAATGTCAGCAAAGAGTCCAGTAGTGCCTGAGGCTGCCCAAAGGCAATCTCGTCCGGCTTATCGTGAGCACCGACAAAGTTGTCAAATATCTGAGCCAGCTCAGGGAAGACGGCAATCGGGGTGACCTGTCCCGATGAGAATAGTTCGGCCATCGCAGCTCGGGCAGCCAAAAGAAGCAAAGCACCGTGCCTCTCAAGCGGAATCTCTTCCACGTTTCTAGGTGGTTCATCGAAGTCTAGCGGCTGAGGGTGTTTGTCCGCCGGCTGCGAGACGACTGCAAGAAGCTGCTTGTCATCCAACCCGAAGTCTCGAGAAAGAGCCTAAAAAGTCAGACACTGAATCTGTTGGCACACAGGGTGGACCTACCGTAATTTTCCCCAAAATCATGTCCCTCTCACTTAGTTCTTTGTTATTGGCAAATACCTCCGTCTCCGACACTTGGCCCGTCAGATGCCTTGTCTGAAGTTTCTCCTGCAAACGAATTGTCCATGACATTCCTGGATCCATAGGCCCCGAAAAGCTCAGTATGTAGGACTTTATCAGCTCGATCAGACCGAATTGGAGGAATCTCTTGATGAGCGCTGGCTCGTTGTTGCTCGGGTTAGGCGATTGAACCTCTGCCTCTGGGTCTGGCGCAGAAGCTTCGGAGACTCTTAGCACGCTGGATTCGCTTGCAGCACGGGGTGGTGGTGCAGGCCGCTTGGAAGGAGACACGTCTCTGAAAAACTCCAGAAGGGCAAGGGTTGTCTCGTTCGTCGGCATCAGGGTGTACGCTTCCAATACGGCTTGTAGAGAGGTTGCAAAAAAGCGACTCGGAGATTTCGTCTGGATGCGAGAATGAAGGATGGATAACATGGCAACGAGGGCATTGAACTTCAGGACATGCCGTGGGAGGTTATTCTGTATATTCGACTTCTCCGCATCTCTGTCGGTCGCGGCTTTCAGTTCCGTATCGACGGGTTCTGTATCATGAGCGGCGGCGGGCTCTGCTGTCTCATTCTCTTCGTCGTCGTCGTCGTCGTCGTCGTCCTCATCCTCAGGTTGCAGTTGCATCAGGGCTTCGGACACCCGCAGGATGACCTCCCTAGGATTACCCAAGCGGGCGATATCCTGGAGACATTCGAGTGACTGAGGGAGCATGGGCAGCAGCAGCTGGACTAGATCCCAGCCAATATTGGTTGTCAAGACCTCATCTTGCAAGAGCTTGTGGAGAGTGGGCAAGCGAGCGGGGGTCAATTGGTACTCCAACAAGGTAAGGTAAGTGAGGTAATCGGTTGCTGGGGGCAAGGCCTGAACGATAGGGTCTTCTTCCTCAGCCATGATAGTTGAGATAGCACCAATGCAATGCGATGAGGGGATGACGAGGAGGGGAGGAGGAATAGGACTCAGGAGTCTAGATCGACCAGCGTGAGTGCGTAAGCGCGGGACAGTTTGATACTCACATGATGCACGGGCCCTATGATGTCATCCCTTCCCCTGATCATTAATATAAGGATATAAGAAAAGTTGAAGGGTCCCCAACTTAGCAAACCATGGGGGACGATAGGACTATTTGAAGTCTTTTGCTACCTGTGGTATATCATTCAATGCGTTACCAGCCTGGTACGTTGCGGGCGTTGAGAATTCCATTCGATATATATATTCTGTCTTAAAGGAAGAATTCAAAAAACAAAGAAACTAATCTTCACCCCGGGCAAAACAAGAGTAACGTGCATGCGCCACAGATGACCCGAAGGAATGTCTCGAGATAAAAGAAGACGAAGTGTCTACTACTTTCTAATACAGTAGAGCTTACATCCTCTCATTTCGTTTCGGAATTGGTTTAGGAGACCAGAACATCAGGTGACTGAAATCACCTGACAAGGGAGGATGGCATTAGAAATGGATTATTCAGGATTCAAAATCAAGCAAACGAACGGGGGCCATTAGCGTATTTGTATGTCGACCAAAAGTGACTAGACTATATGCAATAGTGCTGACGATCACTATATGAGGAACGGGCCAAGGATGCATAAAAATGATCCATGGTAGTCAGGGGGACGTGCCCAGGAGTTATGAAGTTATGAAATCGATTCCAGAGCATAAGGGAGACGATCTCCCACGATCTCCCGGTTCATTCGATTGCTGAAGTATACAAGTGTAACACAAGTGTAACTATCAATGCTTGAGAATTAGCTTATTTTTCGTTCTATTTTCTGGGAAACAAACAAGGAGGGCAAAGCATGCAAAATCCAAAAAAGTAAGCAAGGCAGGAAGAAGGAAAAATAAAAAAGATAAACTAAAAAAAAATAAAAAATAAAAAAAAAAAAGCCAAGCGGGAGGTGCCGATAAACCCGAAATCAAGAAGGATGATGACGCTGGATGCCAACGGTGATTGGTGGTAGCAGGTTCTACCTCCATTAAGGCAGATCCGCCTTGCAACACTTCCACATCCGCGCCGTACCGAAAGCCATCCTTCCCACCTTCAATTCCCTCTCTTTGGCTGCTCCAGCGAAGCTCTCTCCTCTTAACGTAATCCACGGGCGAGCGGCCATCCCGGGCGAGCGGCCACGTCAACCAATTTCAACCACGCTTGAAGAATCTATATATTTCAACCACCAACTATGCCACCAAAAGCAGCCAGAAAGCTAAAAGATTCTATTGAACAAGAAGGTAGAATTCTACTAGCAATTTCAGCTATTAAAAAACAAGAAATTCGCACTATAGCTGAAGCAGCACGTATCTATAATATTCCACGTACTACCCTTCGGAGACGCCTGAATGGCCATACTTTTCGAGCCGAAACGCGCGCCAATGGCCATAAATTAACTCAAAATGAGGAGAATTCGCTGGTACACTGGATTCTATCGCTAGATCAGCGTGGAGCACCTCCTCGACCTGCTCATGTACGAGAAATGGCCAATATCTTACTTTTAAAGCGTGGTTTTAGTGATACTCCTACTACTGTTGGTGAAAACTGGGTATATACTTTTATTAAACGCCGTGAGGAGTTAAAAACTTAATTTTCTCGCCGCTATAACTATCAGCGCGCTAAATACGAGGATCCTAAGCTTTTACATAAGTGGTTTGAGCGCGTACAAATCACTATAATGCAGTATAGCATTCAACCGGACGATATCTACAACTTTGATGAAACTGGCTTTGCAATGGGCTTGATATCTACTACTAAAGTAGTTACTCGAGCTGAGTTAGCTGATAGACCTTTTCTTCTACAGCCAGGGAACCGGGAATGGGTCACTTCTATTAAGTATATTAGCTCTAGGGGGCCTCTTCCACCTTGCCTTATCTTCAAAGGCAAAGTCCATATTGAGGGCTGGTACGAGATGGGTCTACCATCAGACTGGCGTATAGAAACGAGTGCAAATGGCTGGACTACCGATGAGATAGGTCTACGTTGGCTGCAGCAGCTATTTATACCTTTTACTGCTGGCCGTACGGTTGGTCGATATCGGCTTTTAATACTCGATGGTCACGGTAGTCATTTAACACCTCAGTTCGACGATATATGCAGTCAAAACAATATTATACCACTCTGTATACCTGCGCACTCATCTCACCTACTTCAGCCGCTTGATATAGGCTGCTTTGGCCCCCTAAAACGCGCGTACGGACAGCTGGTTGAGAATAAGATGAGATTAGACTTCAACCACATCAATAAACTTGACTTTCTTGAAGCCTTTCCTCAGGCGAGAGCTCAGATATATACTACTAGTAATATCTGCAGCGGTTTCTCAGCTACTGGTCTTATTCCTTTCAATCCTAAGCGTGTATTATCTCAGCTAAGTATTCAGCTAGCAAGCAACACCTCCAGGTAGTAGACCTAGTAGTAGGTCTACTAATTCAGTGCCTAAAACGCCTCATAATCTAAAGCAACTACAAAAACAGGAAACTACACTGAAGAAGCTGCTTAGAGCTCGTACAAAGAGCCCTGATTCGCCTACTAAGATTGTGATAAAGCAGCTTTTCAAAGGCTATGAACGAGCTTTAAATAAAGCTACTATTACAAAGCAGGAAGCCAGAGAACTACGCGCCGCGCATGAAAGAATACTTAAAAAGAAAAAGCGCTCTACTAGACAGCTGCCTATAGAATCAGGCGCTTCAGTTCAGGAAGCTCAGGAGCTTATACAAGGCAGAAATTCTACTATAGAGCCTATAACTACTGCCTCAGTAGATATAGGCGCTCCGGTAGAAAGCCAGCGTATACGTGCTCCACCAAGGTGTTCTGGCTGTAATATACTAGAACATAAAATTACTCAGTATCCTAATCGTCAGACTATTTAAATTTTTTATAGAAATGCACATTTTTCGGTGTTTTGAATAGCTTCATTTCTAGGAGGTGCGTAGAGTTCTGGTGTGGTGGCCGCTCGCCCGGGATGGCCGCTCGCCCGTGGATTACGTTACCCTCTCTGCTCTGTATAATACGTCCCGGTAAACTTCTTGGTCCAACTGCGTGGTTCGCTTTTCCTCTTTGGGGTTGAATTGAATCCTTGGGTCACTTTGCGCCTCCATTGTTCGATTTCCTTATCCCTCCTTGATTGAAGATCCAAGTCGACCCAGAACTTCGCGCACAGTTCCGTCTAGAGTCTGGCCGCCTACGGTGTCTGACTTTGAATAATAATAATCCTAGTATAAGTGGAGCAGTCTCGGGGAACCACGCGACTGCTCTCCACCTACGTCTGAGGAGTCAGAAGCCATAAGGCGAACAACGACCCTCAAGAAACATTGACAATACCTGTTTCTCAGACGCGTCGAGCTTGCTTTAGTAATATACAACGCAATGGCAACTGAAATGCAGTCCTTCTACACGCCCTCGACCTCGACGCACATCTCCTCCCACGCTCCAGCCGCGGTCGACGAGCTGATTAATAAGTACTCTTCCACCATGTCGACCTCTACGATCCCAAATTCCTCCGGTGTCAGCCATCTGACGATGAAGAACCCTCGCCGGAATGTCATACAGCGGTTTGCTGATCGTGTCCGCCTCGAATACTACCGGTACGAAGTCACATTCGGACTCTACGTCATGACGCCGGGCGAGAAAGTCGTGGCCAACTCCTTCGTGATGGTGGTGCTATCACTGCTTTTATGGGCCCTACTGCTGTATTTCCCAACACTGCTCTACCAGAAGCTGATCCGCCTCGTATGGCTCTTGACCGGCCACAGCAGCGAGGAGATGGGTGCCGCTTTGGGCATCTTGGAAACCCACGTTGGCTCTCTGTCTTCGTCATTTTCTGGGGAGAGTGCGTTGTAAGAGAGACCGAGTCAGCGCGCATGGTATAAATATACATCTCAAAATTTCGATGCTGGTATTCCTTCTGCATTGGTGCTTTTGTATCGATGAGACATTGGGAGATCATTTCTGGTGGTATGTCTCGTTCAGCCTACTCCATATCACCGTGAAAGCTAACGATGTTCCGTTTGCTTCCTAGATTGTTACATATACTTTGTTCTTTATTATGGAGTTCGCACGGGGCGTTTTGGTCTTTGTCTATACTGGAAAGCGGCTCGCCGCAAAGATTTAATGAATTGAATGGTAAGGACCGACTTATAATGTGAGCACGAGTACCTCCGGGCTTGGGGCAAGAGATAATGTGTACTCGAAGCTGGAGTGTCCAGCGGGACCTAATGCCAGACCGCTTGGGCCAGAGATCCGCCTTTTTTGTTTTCTTTCACATATATGCTGTTGATTCCTTGACTACCGGAGCAAATGTGGACAGTCTGTTGACTACTACATGATCATTGGTACGCGGTTAGTAATGCTTAATGTCAAAATACGAGTCCATGTACAATAAACCATATGGGATGTTAAAGTACATGGGTGTTAATCTACATGAAAAACACTGAATTAGAGAGCTTAGTAGGGGTGAGTTGTATAAATAAAATACGATCAATTCTCACACTAAAAATTGCGATTTGTTGAGGATAGACGTCGGGGTGGCAGAGCAGAAAAAAAAAAAGTTAAATACGAAGTATGTACAAACGCCACCGTTCAATAGGAACAGGACTGGAGTAAACACGAGGCTAGTGGTGGAGATAAAATCATACTCCGTACACCAGCCACAAAAGACAGCTCAGCCTTAGGGATTTGGTCGTCATCCAGGAGTGCGTGGCCGGGGGTTTCACTTGACACTTGGGTTCATAATGACTGCTGACGACGATAATTGATCGGCAAACCCAAAAATAGTGCCACACCCGCGAATTCGACTGCCTAACATCACTTTCTCTGACAACTTCAGCCCTCTTCTCTATAGTGAATAGAAAGGCATATCATTTGTTCAGTATCTGAATCGTCTTTTTTGTTTTCTTTTGCTTTTTTCTGCATAGAACTCTTCCGTCTTACCATTTTCTTCATCCGACACCTTTTCTCCACTATCCTTTGTTGCGTGCACATAAGCTTCCGCATTCTCTAATCCCCGATAGCTTCTTAAGGGGTTGCCTGGGTTTCCGCCATTGTCGTCAGCCGCCAAAACGTGGCCGTGCATGGGTCAGAACGTTTGATCATCGACTCTTCCTGCCCGTCAACTCGGTCAGACCGTGGAATATATTTCCTTTCCCCGCAAGAAAACCATAATCCAACTTCTTATCACATCAGCGACGACCGCCAGAAAGAGAAATTTCTTTGCGTTCCCCCTTGCCTTATCGGCTGACCATTTAAGATGGCAGCGAACAGCTACTACAACACTGGGTACAGCAACAACCCACCCACGTACGAACAAGCCAACTCTCATACAGACTCGTTCCATCGACAATCACCAGCGCCGACCTACACGGGCCCTAGTGGACACCCCTACGCGGATTCCGAACCCCCTCACATACGAGACAGCCAACATTCCTTAGGGTCCGATCAGGGCGCGTATGTGGCAGGCGGAAGGTTAAACGAAGGAGACCATTATGCAGAGAATATCCCTCTGAAGGAGAACACTCAATACTCAAACGGCCCACCACCTGCCAACTGGATGCAGCAACCGACGCATTACCCCCCAGACCCTGCCATGTTGGAATCAGCGCCCAACCGAAGTAGAGGGAAGAAGAAGGGCTTCTTCAAGAAGAAGATCCCATTCGTGACCTATATCCTCACTGTGGTACAAATTGCGGTATTCATCGCAGAGTTGGTCAAGAGCGGTATGTCAGACCTCAAGCGAAGAATTACAAGAACTAGTTGGACTAACTGGCCCTGTAGGACAACTCACCGGATCCCCGATTCAGACGAAACCTCAGTTCAATCCGATGATAGGACCCTCGGCGTACATCCAGATCAACATGGGAGCGCGGTACGCACCATGTATGAAGAATGTCGACAAGGTACAGAACTCTCCGGTGGACTTCCTCATGCCTTGCCCGAATTCAACCACAAATGCTTTGGAGTGCACCTTATCTGAATTGTGCGGCTTCGGCGGTGTTCCAAACCCGCACCTCGGTGGTTCCCTCGATGATCAGCCGGAGCCCAATCAGTGGTATCGGTTTATCGTGCCTATATTCCTTCACGGTGGTTTCATTCACATTGGTTTCAACTTGCTTTGTCAAATGACGATGGGAGTTGATATGGAGCGGATGGTCGGGTGGTGGCGGTATGGCTTGGTTTACTTCGCTAGTGGTATCTGGGGGTTCGTCCTTGGAGGTAACTATGCGGCTCCATTCCAACCGTCTTCGGGCTGCTCAGGTGCCCTGTTTGGTATCCTTGCACTTTTCATCTTGGATCTTTTCTACACCTGGAAAGAGAGACCGTCTCCATTTGTGGAGTTGATTATCATGGTCCTTGGTGTTGGAATTTCTTTCGTCCTAGGTCTGCTACCGGGCCTGGATAATTTCTCCCATATTGGTGGGTTCATCATGGGCCTGGCCCTCGGTCTCTGCATTATGAGATCGCCGAACGCACTTCGGGAGCGTATTGGGCTCGCCCGTAACCCCTATGTGGCGATGAGTGGTGGTGCTGGTCCCACTTCCGATGACGAGAACAAAACCACGACCGGCCCAAGTTTCGTCAACCTCTTCAAGGGACGGACGGGCCCCAACTCGTCTTCAGAAACGGCTGGTCCCTTGGGCTTCTTTAAGGGCCGGAAACCACTGTGGTGGGCATGGTGGTTGGTCCGGGCTGGAGCTTTGGTTGCGGTTATTGTTGGATTCATCCTCCTGATTGTGAACTTTTACAAGTACCCTAAGTCTAATTGCTCGTGGTGTTATAGATTGAGCTGTTTGGTAAGTCAAGATGCTCTCGGCTGTATTTGATCACTAGCTGACTGGTAATAGCCCGTGCACGATTGGTGTGAACAAGGCATGGAGCCCTTCACAATCACCAATACCACCACCACTACCGGCAACTGATGATGTGTACCATTTCTTTCGCACTTCTGCTACTTATTGATGACTCTGTCGCATTTGTTTACGTAACGATTCTTCCTGCCTTCATAGCTGTAAACTGTTTTGGGCTCATACTCTGTTTCGGGACATCTTCACGGCATTTGACTGGCGGCGTTGGATGATGATTGCCGCTTATTTCCTGTGGATTTATTGATACCCTTGCAAGGGCATCGCGCGTATAATCACTTTTGTGATGAGCGTCTCCGAGATGGAGACGAATGGGATTTGATGATTCAATTCTATACCTGTATTAAACTTCGCTATGTAGAGAAAAATACAGCCATCTGGATAGGCTTATACAAAACTAGACTGGCCTCTGTGGCCTTGTCATTGCGCGTACTTTGAGGTCGACACGTACAAGTGACGTGGCTGAGCCACTGATAGCACAGCCATGAAGACACTCTAAATTTATCCTGTCCTGACACGGATGGGCTCGTTTGCCGTAATACCGCGGGCGGTAATTACGGACGATTCCACTCCCGGCGATCCTGACGGACGATCGATCCGCTTCAACCACCACTTGATTTCGTAATTTCCTTCTCTTTTCTTGGCTTCTCGAGTGCCCTTTCACTCTGTCGGTTGTTGTCTGTCTTGTTTTTCTGTTCCACTATTGCTGCACCCCTCTGTATTTCATTTAATCTCTTAAATCTTACTATTTACCATTAACCCTTGGGTTTTCCGTGGCCTACCGCGGAGTTGGAGGAAGTACTGCTTATCGCGATGAATTAAGTCTCTTAATCCAGATAGACTCATGATAAAGCCATCGACTGGCTCTATAGTGTACCTCAGATACTCACAATGGCGACTTTAGCCGCCTCACCGCCATCGTCACCGTCCTGGCCCAAACGACGTCCTCGGGCTTGGGCTCTCCGATGTGAACGCTACTGCTGCGCGGCGGCGTCTTTCTTCCCATTAGCATTCGTCTACGGTTTGACAACATGGGCGGTCTATGTGGAAGCCAGTATTGGTATAAGGCCGTCGCGAAATTCTTGGATCGGTGGGTTACTCCGGTGGTAATCGGAACTCCGCTCGAATGCGCATACTGACTGCTTTGGACCATCAGGCCTACCCACTTCGATTATCGGCATCGCCCTCTATATTTGTCTTAACGCCTCGTATAGCGTTGCGGTGTTCACTGATCCCGGCTCACCACTATCGAGCAACAGACGACATGAATATAGCGCTCTGCCGGTTACGGAACTGCCGGAGTTCACTTCATATACCGTGAATTCCATGGGAGGATCCCGGTTTTGCAAAAAATGCCAGTGTCCTAAACCGGATCGGGCTCATCACTGTTCGACCTGTAAGCGATGTGTTTTGAAGATGGACCATCATTGCCCGTGGCTCGCGACGTGCGTTGGGCTGCATAACTACAAGGCCTTTCTCCTGTTTCTTATTTATACATCGATATTCTGCTGGGTTGATTTCGCGGTGGCATCGAGTTGGATCTGGACCGAGGTACTCAATGATACGCGGTATATGGACACCATTTTACCCGTCAATGTGGTCCTGTTGGCGATACTTGGAGGGATTATTGGATTGGTGCTGTCGGGATTTACCATCTGGCACATTAGTCTTGCCGTGCGTAACCTGACCACAATCGAGTGTTTGGAAAAGACGCGCTATGTATCTCCGTTGCGGAAAGCGCTGGATCGTCGCCGCTACGAAAACATACTGGGTAATGGTCACAATGGCCATGAAAACGACGACCCTGAAAGTCTCGGGCATCGGCTTCAGGACTATGGTAATCAGATCTTGGACGCCCATGCGAATGCGATCCCCGGAGTCACACGACCGGAGGAGGGAGAGGAGCCCCTTCCTGCCTACTCTCAATCGGGTCCCGGGGGCACTCCCGCCCAACAGGCCCTGTCGCGATCATATGCGGACTTGGAGAGGCAACGCGAGCATGATCGGTACCATAGTTATCTTGACGAAGAGGATAATGAGAAGATGCCGAACGCTTTCGATCACGGATGGCGTCGGAATCTCTTGCACTTATTCGGTGACCGGCCACTTCTCTGGCCAATTCCTGTGCACACTACGACTGGTGACGGTTGGCATTGGGAGCCCAGCTCGAAATTTATCGAAGCGCAGGACAGGGTGCGACAGAGACGGGAGCGGGAGGCTAGTGAAGAACAACAATACTATCGGGACCTCTACCAGCGTAACATGAACAACAGTCGGAGCTGGCTTGGGACGGACGCAACACCATCGATGTATATGCCCCACCAGCCGTCAAACGTCTATCAGGAAACCGAGCGCCCTGCAACGGGTGTATCGATGAAGACCTTGGCACCAATGTCACCGCGTCCAAGACCTGGGGACAGTGATTTCGAAGATGTTGAGGAGAGTCATGATTTTCTGCAAAGTCGGAATGATCACTTAAGTGCCCCGCGAAAACCTGGGTTGCCCGCCAAACAACATGGACAATCGGACGAATGGCGAGATTGGGATTAAAACTGATCACGATCTATATTTAGCGTCATTTCTTTGCTATTTTCCTTTTTGTGCATACTATGATTTATGTAGGTTATACTGTGTTCATATTACAGACGGATGTCCTCGTGGGCGCAACGGTTGCATGCTAGGCTAGAAGCCAGGAGTTATGTCGATATCAGTCCATAATGATAGAAATTTTGATGTTATGTTTCGTTATTTTCTAGCAAGTGTCTGATCAGACCCGTAGTAGTCGTGGCCGCTGTTGATGCCTGAAAACAACGGCAACAATAGCCCGCAACGTCATTCAGCGACTGGACAGTTGGCATTATCTTAATCTCCAACCAACCAATAACCCATTCTTCTTGTCAAACAACCCCCTGATGGCGTGCATATAGTCGCTGCATGTCCTTAGCACCGCAGCACACGCCATTCACCAAATCACCTCACCAACCATAACCTCCCAAACAACAATAACAACCACCACCAATCGCCCGCGCTAACACCACCAAATCGCAAATCCACTCCATAATTACTCCAACGAGAAGAGGCGCACCTCAAGCATACACTCAAAATGTCTCCCTCCCTTCGTCGCCTAATGAAAGAAGCCGCCGAGCTATCCGCCTCCCCTTCCCCACACTTCCACGCTCAACCCGTTTCCGATTCCAACCTGTACGACTGGCACTTTACAATCGCCGGCCCCCCGGCTCCCTCACCTTACGCCTCGGGAATCTATCACGGCCGCATAGTTCTACCCCCAACGTACCCGCTCCGGCCCCCGAGCTTCCGCTTCCTTACCCCCTCGGGCCGGTTTGAAGTCAATCGGGAAATTTGCCTCAGTATCTCGGGGCACCATGAGGAGACGTGGCAGCCTGCGTGGGGGATCCGGACTGCGCTGCTGGCGATAAGGAGCTTCATGGACGGAGATGCGAAGGGACAGGTCGGTGGTTTGGATGTCTCGGAGGAGGTGAGGAAGGATTATGCCCGCCGGAGCGGGGATTGGTGCTGCGAGGTTTGTGGGAAGAGCAATGAGGCCATTCTAGGACAGTGGAGGGATTATTGCAAGGAGAACGGGGTGGAAGTTGGGGATATGGGCGATGAGAAGGTTGTTTCTCCTGCGGCTAAGGAGGAGGGCGAGAAGGGTGATACCGATGCGACTCGACAGGAGGAACAGCCTGAGAAAATAGTGCAGGATGAGCCCGTGGCTGTATCACAGAAGTCAGTGCCGCAACAGCCGGCTCCAGAAGTTGTTCAGGCTGCGTTTTCTCCTCCCCCTCCTCCTTCTACGTCTGTTACTACTTCTACGTTGGTACCAGGGTCGAGTGTGCAAACAGATTTCGCGGCGCCGGCCCCGCGTCGACCTGTTACTTCGTATCCTGCGCAGGCTGTTGCTTCGCCGCAGTCTGAGGATCCTTGGCTGGATCGAGCTATTATCGGCGTGCTGGTTGCGCTGGTGTTCATGATCCTTAGAAGGATGGCTTGCTCGGAGGATTAGTTTGGATTATGGTTTGTTTGGATTTGGTCTACTATGAGTTCGTCTATGTTTGGATTTCTCGGAAGTGTTGGGTTTATTTGAGCGGTTGGCGTTTGGATGAATAAATGAATTGGGTATTTTGGAGTGATTCTACAGGACAGGTTACTTGGTATCATCTCCATCTTTCAATTTAGCGAATTTATTGGAGTACAAATGGTTATGTTCAATATGGAGACATTTTATGATCGCTCTTGAGTTGTCAACTGTCGATATGTAACTCACTTATAGACTCACCCGAACATCCCCGTTCTATACCGCAGTGTATATGCGCCCACCCCCACCAGCAAGTTGAGTCAGAAAGGTTTTTCAAAAGCAAACCCGCAGCAAGGAAATGAGTCTAAATGCATGTATTCAGTCCAATTCCCTCTTGACACCACTATACAGATTATCTGACCAGGTAAGTGCCGAGTCACCCATGCCGTTTCCATTGTCCAGACCACAATTGGCTCTCACGCCAGATAGTCGCTCCACCTTTTTCATGTAGATCTCGACTGACTCGCGATAGTAGGAAATTCAAGTATCCACTCGTTATCCCCGAGAGGTAATCAGCAAGATGTCTGAGTCCGAAGTCCGAGCCCACAGACTATACCACTAGAGATAAATATTGCGACGTAGACCTTTTGTTCAAATCAGAGAACCTATATACCAAAAGAGTCAAATAAGGAAGAACAAGAGACCAAAATGTCAATCGACGATACCCCTAAACCCCTCCAGATCGTTATTATCGGTGCTGGCATCGCTGGACTGAGTGCGGCTATTGCTCTGAGCAAACAGGGTCATCATGTCACTGTAAGTAACTCATTTGCATTCATCGACTCTCTTATAGCTATGAAGAGTCAACGTATATGACAGTCAACTAACAGACGCAACACAACAGGTCCTTGAAAAATCCAAGTTCGCCAGAGAAACGGGCGCAGCTATCCACGTACCCCCAAACTGCACGGCGATGTTGCAATGGATGGATGTTGATCCAAAGGACTTTGGAGGGACATTGATTGAACAGGTATGAGACCTACTCAACTATGGCCTCACTGAAACAATCAGGTAAACAAAGACTTAGATACCATATAGATCCATCGCTATGATTCCAACGGCGAACTGAAGTACTGTAAAGAGCTCTCTGGTATCCGTGACCAGTGGCAGGCTGTATGCACCTACATCTCTACCCCTACCCATACCACCGAGTCAAATAGAATAATATCAAACTAACAAAAGCAGGAGTGGTACCTCGTCCACCGCGTCGACCTCCACAACTACCTCAAAGAACGTCTCGCCCGAACCCAAGGCACCCTCCACCTAGGATGCAAAATCACCCATATGGATATCGAAAGCGAACAACCCACCGTAACCTTAGATGATGACCGTGAATTTACCTGTGATCTCTTACTCGGCGCAGATGGTCTACATGTACGGTCACTATCCAACCCACCAACTAACCTTTTTGCAATACTAAGAATAGAATAAAACTAACGAGCAAAAAAGTCCATCCTCCGCACGCACATCGTCCCCAACTTCCCCTCCCCCTACCCAGAAGGAAAGTCCACATTCCGATGGCTCCTCAAAACAGATGACATGAAGAACGACGAAGCCACAAAAGACGTAGTCGGCGATCCAGGCGTATTCGTCGAATGGGCAGGCAACGACAGACGTCTCGTTGCGTACCCGTGTTCAAATAACAAGATTTACAATCTATGTGGGTTTATGCCGACGGCTGAGTCGGGGAAGTATGCTGAAGGTATGTATCGTGTCTTTTCACTTACATACAAACTACACTATTTGAGTGTCTGGCAACGAATACTAAAAAGCTATGAAAATAGGCTGGCAAGCAGTCGGCGATAAATCAGCTTTGGCAAAGGGCTTCTCGGGTTTCGCTCCCTCGGTCCAAAGGTTGATCGACATGGCGGGTGATGATCTGAAGGTGTGGGAGTTGGCTGATATGGAGAGGATGCCGACTTGGGTTAGGGGGAGGGCTGCGTTGGTGGGTGATTCGGCGCATCCGTTTCAGCCTTGTATGTTTGTTTTCTTTTACCCTTCTCTTATCTCTAGTTGATTGTGGTGTTTGACATGGATGATTGTACTGTTGATATGAAGCTAACCAGATAAAAATAGATATGGGCCAAGGCGCCGCAATGGCCATTGAAGACGCGCTAAGCATAGCAACTCTCCTTCCACTGGGTACCAAAGCCGAGGCTATTCCATCCCGACTAGCGATCTATGAGAAAGCACGCCAACCGCGGGTTGATTATATCTTGAAGTGTACCCGACTGAACGGGGCAGATGAGAATGATCCGTCTGTGGAGAGGATGACTGGTAAGATTACTCTTTGTACTTTGCATAAGGATGCAGGTCGGGGATGCTGACAAGACAATGTAGCTGCGGAGATGGTCAAAGTCATGGGTATTTGCTTTGACCATAATGCCATTGAGCATTCGAGGCGGCTTTTGGAGGAAGATGAGCGGTGTTGATTGTAGGGTTAGGGTTTGTAGTATACGTGCTGTTGATGTAGGGTAAGGGGTTGTGCTGCATTTTTCCATGTGTGCTGTACGTATATACATGTCATTAGACTGTCACTTGGATATATCTCTTGTAGAAAAGTATGGTGTTATCAATAAGTATCTGCTCTACTAATGTTGGTATTCCCAAAGTCACCCAATTGGCATCCAACGGCGCTGTTCTACACTAACCATCGTCACGTCTTCACCGCAGGTAAACCCCCATTTAAAGCTCGGCATTCTTGCTATAACACGGGTATATCATAAAAAGTTCTCTTTATCGAGATAATCCCTTCCTAGACTATAAAACCATCATGTACTATGTTATGCTGAGTCAACCGAGCACTGAAGCACTGTTAAAAGCATCATGAAACCCTGACAGTAAAGCGTCTTAGCAATCCATGTCAATTGCCCAGATAGACAATTGTCGGATCGAACGAATACCTCCAACAAGATCGATGGCGAACACAGTACAGAAATGATACTGACATTCCACTGAACTTTGGTTGGCTTCGACTGGAATTACTCCAGAAGCGTGTATAATAGAACTTCTCGGCGAAATACTGGCGTCTTCATAGAAAGCCTCGTTACTTGAGTGTCCCAGGTACAATCACCCAGACTTTGTTTCTTCACCTTATGTGTCCCAGCGTACTGTTTCCACTTTCTTTTAGCCTTGGGTAAGTAGTCATTGGCTGATTTGATGGCGTGAGCTTGTATAATGAGGAGAAATATGTCTCGAAGGCCAAGATACATTATGGGATGCGGTAATGGCTGGTAGGAAGAGAAGCAAACAACACGACATCTCCAAAACCGTCATCGAGGAAGGGATGTACGGCACATGTACAGCGTACAAAGTACGTCTTCTGCTTCTTGATGAGTTGTAGCATAAATGCTAACATAAAGCAAATTGCTATCATCTTATTTTCGATCTTTGAAGGCGGGTGCATCCTCGCCACGTCCGTAGATCTACGTGTGCGAGTGAAAGGCCTTGCGGATATGGAGCGTACTAGTAGACGTACTGACACTAGTTCCTACAATAGGCATATCTCCTGATATCGTGGCGAGACTGCAGGTTTCTTGACGGCGGGGGTAAGTAGTGGCTGGTGGAGCTCCCGCCGAATCTGCAAAATTTTTTCATCACTTTTTTTCTGCTTGTCCTGGCAGATCTTTCTCCTAGCACACCTCGAATGGAGAGTTTTGGCCGTGTGCGAAGCCAGGGAAATGACTAAAACCGGGGTAAATGCTACCTCGTGGCCAGTTGTAGTCATGGTTTCTCTAAAACCAAGGTGCTGGGATGATCCGATACTACTGCTGTAAATAACAACACGATCGAGGGTGTGGTTTGTCCTCTTTCAACCATGTTTCCTTGCGTGTATGCCTACTCTGAGCCGGGTGCTTTTGTTCGGGTACAGCAGCATAGCATGCCTTTGCAAATGCAAATATAACCGGGAAGGATCCAATATTGGGTAATATGTCGCAGTGGGGGGATGAACGTGGGAGGCATTGGTGGGTGTCTAGGGCTTGGAGCGGGCGCCGTCTGGGAGGTCCTGTTGGCCTCCTGCTGTCTCATCCTCCCTTTCTCCGAATGCTTGAAGTAATGCAACTCCGTTCTGGGTTTAACCCAGCAACAGCACAAGTTCTCACCTACGACCCTCCGCCACTTTCTTCTTGCTATAGGATCTGTGGGCGTCGATTCAATGATGCCTTTTATATGCAGATTATGTAAAGGTCTTCTTCTTTGGGTTCTCGAAAGTATGTATACACGTGGAACATGAAGTTGACCCCCAGGAGAAGACGCATCGAATAAAGAAATGAGAAGACGGGCTGGGTACACGAATAGGTAGTCCCAGCTTCTCGAGCATGTCCCTCAATTTAGTCATGTTTTCCAAGGTCCGGCTCTTCTGCACTGGGTCACTGATCTGGGATCGGAACCCATGAAAAACATAAAATGGCATCACATGGCGAAAGCTCTCCGTCAGCTGCGTGGCCCAAGTACTCACCACACCGGCGGGGGCAAGAATCAGGGTGGGCTTGTAGAACTTTCCGACCAAGGGCAGAAAGCTCGCCTTGTAAATAAAGGCCAGCGTAGTAAGGGTCTTGCCTAAACCGCAATCATCTGCCAGAATCCCGCCGCGAATAGGAGACCGTTCCTGCTGCAACATCCACCAGACCCCGTTGAAAAAGCTGCCACACTGGAGCAGCGAGCAGGTAGTTCAGATAAAGTAAAGCCCACGTAACTCGGCACGTTTGTGAAAGTCTGCCTGGCGTTGCTCATCTTGGTTCAAGTGAGCGGGCAGGATTTATATAGCTTGATGTCAGGCGAAGCTTGGCCGGTCTCAGTACTAGCTTGAACATTATCATCTTCTCTATTCGATCCTGGTCATCTCGAAGGCCCAGAAGACTTTTAAAGACTAGGACGGACTGTGTGTCCATGAAGTGTTATAAAAGATATGCTTTTAAGAACCTATGGTTATATTAGTTGTGGTGCCTCGTTGCAATTTCAGACGGTGAGCTGTCTCTTAACCATGACTCGGAGATTAATGTAGGTGCACCCTCTGGATGATGTCCTGTTAATTATTGTAAAGACGTATTTTTTTAAGAAACAAGGGAGAGTAGTATGAATGTAAATTTGGAGAGTGATGCTTGGAGATGAGTGGGTGTGAAAAGCAAGCGTTCTTGGATTATTGACGACCGAATAAGTCCTGTCTCTACGACACCAGTTTCAGAGCTATCAAGGCTATTATCATAGTCTCGATATCATGATTTTGACCGTCATTGTGGAACTAGTTGATACAACTACCCAGAATTCGGTGTCACCAACGTCCCCATATTGGCTATCTGAGGGCGCAACGGACGGGGAGACGCAGGAACCGAAGCCTCGCGCTCCTGCTCGAGGACGCTAATATGAGCAGCTTGGGAGGACCTGGCAGGGGGCACAGGAGCCTAACGACATATATTAGCTCCGCTCTCTGCGAAAGCGCACCGACAGCTCCTCGATGGATGAGGCTATTCAGAAGGAAGTTCTCACGGGATTCTGCTCGGCCAGCCGAGCACGCTTCGCCTCCTGAGAGGCCTTGGCGGCACCACAAACAGCGTTCTTTCGCTTTGCCATCTCCAAAGAAACAGAGACGCCGTCAATTCGTAACCCTGGCGGCGCCCCTACTGGGAAAAGAAGCCAAAATTACCGCGCAGTCTTCACTTTCAAAGTGATCCGACCCCCAGCTTCCAACGCCTTCTACTCGGTAAAGGAACAGGCTAGCAGACCACACTGAAGGAGAAAGGTGCTACCACTGTTAGAGGTTACCACATACCCGCACTCTTCTGCGACGAGATTCGTTCCCCCAGCGGAATTGGAGTCTACACGAAGGCTATCGGCGAAAGTAAAATTGTCGTGGAACATGCCGACTCGATCTGGTAGGCTCAGGTTTGAAGCATATGCCGCTTTTCGTAGGCATTTCCATAATCGAGCCCATCTGTAGAAGGAATGATCTATATTCATATTAGAATACTGACAAGTAGAGGACCTGAGCCGCTGAAGGCGGCCTCCATGTTGACACCCGGGACAGCATATATGCCTCAACTTCATCCCAATGCTTGTGATATAAAATCTTAAAACGTCCGTATGGCTAAATATATTGTTCACGTACCAGTTGAGTTTCCACTCTGATGAGTTGGGGTTCGTAAGTCTGGCTCAACGAATTCTTCACCAAAGAAGGAAGGCAAGAATCTAGAATATCATACGAAAGTAACAACACCTCTATTATCTTTCTTGCTAGTTTATTGCCCGGTCTGTTGAGTACTGTATCATCCATAATCAGGAGGGTTGGCAAGTAGAGATCCAGTGGTATTTTCAGAATACCATTTCGAACCCCGAAATGTGGTAGAATTGGAACCACGCTGTCTTTTTGCAATCTTGATCACGTCTTGCCAGAGTATACCTCTATCGGTTTCATGAGTGTAGCATTTGTTGGTGACAGGATTCCTACTGGTTTTCTAGCGGGTCACCCAGGGAGTGGGAGTGTAAGACTATGCATAAATAGCCTGTACTTCATTTTCAAGACCTCAGGAATAGTAGACTGTAGTGAGGCCGCTTCTGGGATATTGCCTTGTTCGAACTGGTCAATCCGGCAGTTTCCCATACATGTTGAATACTTCAACAACCTTATCCAGTGCTGTGAGTAGATGGTCTTCCAAGCTCGCGAGCTGAAACCCATATATGTCTTTGAATGCCTTTCTCCATTTATCAGTGACCTCTCGGTCTTTCTATTTCAAGATGAGGAAGTAATCTTCCTTGATGTTGCCACCATATGCTGCCTCGTTTCCTCGCTGGTTTGAAGACAAACCCCCAGCTTGTAGTTAATGTTCCACAATTCTGACTGCTTCTTCTGAAACTTTAGAGACATGTAGGTCATCTCCTATATCTTTCTCGACGTATTGTTGACAGGGAACGTAATTATCCAGGGAGCAGAGGATCCACTATTATCCAAATCCGGCGGTTCTGATTGAGGAGGACACTCTGCCACCATGAAGCAAGCCCACTCTCCCGGCTTCATGCTGTGATCAGGTTCTTGCATAGACCTTTCTAGTAACCCCTTGATGAAGACCCTCGAATATAACTCTAGTTTACGAGCTGGCGGGGCTGTCCCGCGTAGGTAGCAGAGGCCCTGGAAAGATCTGAAGAGTCTGTCTTTACCAAGTAAAGTGGTTTGGCTACTGCCGGTTGTCCGTCCCACAAGACTCCGTGTGCTGCTCGTTGGGTTGTGGCCCGAATCAAATTTGCGCAGTTGATAAAGATCCACTAGGTGCAAACACCTTATTGGACGATTGACAGAATACAAGGAGAGCTCTTCTCCAACGGGCCCGTAAGTCTCTTCGTACCGGTTCCGTGTGTAATTGAGGCTCGCACTGAGACGCTTACGAAAATCGGTCTTCTAATTAGCCGAAGAGACGCGTGCGAGGAAAGTGTGCAGGTATTTTTGCTGCTGCTGCGAGAATATCGATTCAGGTAAGCGAGACAACTGACGGATGCCCCGAGAACCCTAATTCAGCGGTCTTCGGGTGATGTGACAACGGTATCGGGACAGTCAATGCCCTTCCTTAGTGATCTTTGAGGCAGAATCAAAGTATTGTGCGTTCGTGTAGCGGTTGTGTATCACGCTGCCTGTGTGTTCTTATTCTTCAGCTGGACGACCCGATTGCAAGAGTCACAAGAATCTCCCGAATATGCGGTGGGGATGTTGCCGCTGATTTGTAGATGTAGTTGGGTCCAGCCTTTGGATTTAGGCTTTCTATAAGCCCTTATGGGGTTTGCTTAGTGATGAGGCTTATTACTACGTCAATATGCTCGCAATATCCCATAGTACAAGTCACAGAGGCTCTAAGGATAGGAGCTGTAAGCGCTTCTGTTCTTGGGCCACGGGCTTTGTGGTAACTGAGGTGACTCTCGCTAGTTCGCTTTCTGCACGACACCACCAACGTTCGCTGTATCGGCTAGTTGCATCAAATACAGGAAGCACTCCCATACAGAGCCTCAACCTGTACGCTGCCTTTGGTGCCCCTACTATACTGTAGGATGCAGGATCCAGTTCAGTTGTTGCCCCTCTAACTGGGCGAAATGCAAAGCGAGCTGTGTCCCACAATGTCTCTGCACGAGCTTAAAGGTTCTTCGGTGTCTCAGTGGTGTTCCTAGAAACTGCCATTTAATACGATTTTTCAAAGAGAGTCGTTCCAGCATACATTGTCAAGAATGAATTCATACCGCACATTCAGCCAGTTTCATTTATTCTGCGATCTGGCCGTGCAAGCCAGTTGAATCGCATACAATAGTCATATAGTGCCAATTGCATTATACCAGGGTTTCGAAGTTGAAATCGAGTGCAGGGCCGTCGGGGTGGATAAGAAAACCGTCCGCTGATCTAAGATCGAGGTCCGTAAGTGCTTTTTTCAAGGGTGTTCGGCATCTCTAGCTGCATTATCCGTCCAACCGATGGTAATTGACTAGGCGTTATTCTAGCCGCGGCTTTACTGTCGAACCTTCGTAAATATAATACGATGACACGGTGGCAAAGCTTCACAGTCAGAGGTATCCAAATGGCTGATTTGCTCGCTATATTCGAGCCACCACTGATCACTGGCTTCTGTTTGTCTAACAAAGGTAGTATAGTTATATGTCGAGATAAAGCCGAATCTCCTTTGAGATATGAGTATATAAGAAGCTATTTGACCTGATGAACCCTGTATTAGTATCTTTGTCACCCACTTCAGGTTAACACTGGCATCTACCTAGGACATGTCGAAGTTGGCGCTCCTCCATGTACAATGCGTCCGAGAGTTCATGTGCATTGAAGAAGGGTAGTCTCGGTTCACCTAGGAACAGAAGCCTTTCTGGAGAGTATTGAGGGACGAGGCGTTCACACGCAGCGTAACTGACATAAATGATTTGTTATATTGTGTGTGCTAAGTCTGGCAGTACTTTTGGACTAGTGGGTATATATATTGTGACAATCTGGTGAGACGTCGTGTATTTCTGGGCGGCATAGGCGATGATTATATTGATTATATTCAAAAGGCTGTGCGCAGAGAATCGACGTATTAATTTGATACCGCGGGTGTGTTCGTGTGTGCCAGAACGTGATGGGGTGGAAGAGAATGAAAGAGTATATATAAGATGCGACTACCGCGGTTCGCCATGTGGTTTTCCCGGCTGCTTTGGCATCTTTATCGTTGATGGCTTTTGTACTATGCTTGTCGTTTCGCTATAGCCCTAAACCCATAGTTGAGGGTGTTTTCAGTGGAGCTGTTGGTCTGCGGCCCATGCATTGTAGAAAAAGCGAAATACCATGGGTGGTGACAGTGTATTTTGTCGCTTAGGCCTTCTTAAAAGCTCTCTAGACTACCTAGATGAAGAGATCGACCATGACTGTTGTGCTCTTCGGAGGTCCTTATGTAGAGGATGTCTTAGGTGGATGGTGTGGGAGGCGAAGGCAGGTCTTCCATGGAGAGGTCTTATAAAGGGATTGCGTGTAGTGAAGATATAGCATTGTTCATTCATAAAAGTATTGGTATTCTACTGTACGGTTTATTCCCGATTATGAATAACTACCTTGGTATTCCATCGTGAAAGTGTTTTACTTCACACCAGAGATCATCAGCTAATGCACTGAGGCTTCTTTTATGTTAGTCTTGATATATAGGCATTGCCCAGAATAAATCAACAGACATAACATGGAAAATCCCGAGCGTTTTACCAGACCCTTAAAGTAATTGTTCAAACGTATACAAGGAAATAAAGACAACAAGATACTATAAATAGAAGGTCCATACAACTGATCTCCATCTGTATAAAGAAGTTCCGTTACACAGTAACGCGGCTTGCCACCCTCGATACTGCCCATGGAAGTAGTAGAGAACTGTCAGTAGATTACATGTCCTTTGTTCTGCACAAATTCCCCTAGTTCCTTAGTGGTTCTCATCTAACACCTTCATCTTCACCACAAATCTCACTCATCAATGGGTGAATCCTGCTCAGGGGATGATACAACCACACTATTTTCCAATAATAACTTCCGACCTGGCCATAAACGAGTTCACAACATGCTACCGCGCGCAGCGAGGAGAATATTGGCCATTTCTTGTATATAGAATGGTCGGGAGGTGCTCCACACCAATCTAGTAATAGAATCCATTGTACAAGCGAATCCTCTTTATTCTAATTAATTTATAACCATTGGCGCGTGTTTCTGCGCGTGAAATGGTCCCATTAAGTTATCATTAGAGAGTTGTACGAGAGATATTATAGACGCGTGCCACTTCACGAATATTGCAAATCTCCTGCTTTTTTAAAGCAGAAATGGTAAGCAGTAGTCTTCCCTCCCGCTCAGCTAAGTCTCTTGAGTTTTGACGCGCTTTTGGAGGCATTGTTTATGGTTGAATTTAGTGAGGGAAATAAAACGCGTAAATTTTTAATGAGGTGGCCCACTCGACCGGTCAGTAAAATGGATGAAAGAGATGTGTTATAGACATGTCTAGCGCACCTTATTGAAGGCGGACATACAAGGCAATATGTTATAGGATGATAATAGCCGAGTACGGGATGGCTAGCACCTGAAGGATCATTCTTTTTATATTATTTACCAAAAGAAGCCACGAGAGCCAAAACCAGCCACACAGTGGAGTCACGTGACTTGATATACGGGAAGTATACAAATGATCGCAGAATCGGTATACGGTAGAGCGGGAGGGAAGCATAATAGGAGTATAGACCATGCTATATAGACTCTCCACTTAATAGCTAAATGCATAATATGGGCTATTACAGATGATACTTAGCTGGTAATTTCATGTGACGAATGATGCCTACTGAATTGCTTCGATTTGTTGGCCACTTCTGGTATCCTGATTAAGTTTTTCCGGCATTGTGAATAAGGAATATTCGACTCTAGCGAAATGCGGTTAAGCTGATTATGGGATTAGTACCATGCCAAGCACTGTTTAATTCAAGTTGCCAAAAGCATCTGGGGCGTTGCCCTTCCTGCCGAGTGGCTTAGAAGATGTGTGTTGGCACGGGTCGGCACACCGCTTCAGGCCTGTTTCTACTACAAGTACGTACGTTTGTAATGTCTAAGTAGGCGTTGCCAGATTCCCCGCCTTATCCATTCTTTCATTCCTAATAACTGGAGGTGAGAGGCATTGATCGGTTGAGAGGGCGTATATAGTCTGTTGCTATACAAAACCAACAAGTTTGATCAATAACGTTCAAGGCCTGTTACACCATGACCTTACCTGCTTCGTTCCAACTGTCATTTGACTTGTCCAATATCATAGGACCTGTGACCAGAACAGTTCTCCGGCTTGGTTCACTAGCTGTCCTTCACGACATCAACCGATCCGGCTCAGACGGCATCACAGAATTGCGCCTTGCAGCTCTCCTCGGTAGGCATCGTATTGCAGACTACCTGAAGGAGAATTTTAAAAGTATCGTGGCTGATTCACGACAATCTATCATTTCACGGGTTCTCCGAGAGGAGCAGCTGGCCCTCGAAGTCGGGTCTGGTCCAACCGTTCAGCAAGCAATCACTAACCCTAACCCGGCATGGCTCTCAATGGTGATTCAGATGTCGCTTCTCGCCTTTTCCCAAGAACAGCAGTCGTTAGCCCAAGCGATAACTACCGTGTCGTGCAAGCTTTCGAGAGGTGCTGCTGTCGATACCAGACAGGAATTAGATTATGTGTCCGTTCTTGGAGCCATTACGGCTTGTCAGCAACAGACAGCACAATTCCCATGGACCGGCTTTTTCGAGAGAACGGAAGATAAAATCTTCAAAGATGTGCAGAACGGGCAGCATCGTAAGAGGTACAGAAAGAGACGCCGTCTTAATAATGCCACACAACAAGAAAATCTGGCCTGCGTTTTTGAGCGGTCTCTGCCATTCGTCATTCTACAAACATTGGTTATGAACCTGGTGTCTATTCAGGATTTCCCTGAGCATAGGAACCTCCACCTGCGGACTTACTCTGGGAGCAGTACCATTATCGTTTGGTGCTATTATGTGCTAGGAATAGGTGTGAACGTCCAAATTAATGGAGTGGGCATGCAGTTTGGTGATAATCCTCGCATATTTTTAGAGAACTGCCAGCCTTTTGAGGCCTCTGCCACTCTACTGGACGCGGCTGGTGAGAATGAGCCGTTATTTAAGTTGTCACAAGTGGAGGAGGATCCCCCTATCCAAGGTGAAGACCGTACCACTGCACGAGGCTTTATAAGGAGGATCTTGATGCTCTCCGGTGTCTCTGAAAAGAACGTCGAGGCACAAGCACACTCCATCGCTGCTCATTGCATCCGCCTTCTCTCATCAACCGCTCAGCCGTCCGTGCTAGCCTCTCTCAAGGTGACTTCTATGGCCTCCCAAGTTGAGCGCAACCTCCTGGGTGCTGTAGCTTTCCTCTTCGACATAGCAGAGTTAGACCGCTGTCTCGTCTCGAAGCTCCTTGGAAAGATACAACAGAAGAAGGAAAAATTAAAATCTGGAGACAGACAAAAATGGTCGCAAATGATACTCATTATTATCTCTTTTGCTCGAGTTCATAACTTGGAAAAGTGCGATAATCTGCCGCTCTCTTTGAAGGCTTACTGGGGGTTATGTGAAGAAGACTTTGAGATCAGTTGCCAGGAAGAAGGATTTGTAGGGACGGCTCCAGACACCTTTGTGTGCTTCGACATTATCTCGCGCATGCTGCTAGGTCATCAGTACTCCAAGGAATATGTCGCCAGTTCGGCTTTGGTCAGTTCTTGGGGATGGAGTGTTTTCTTTGATTCATTTGACGCTCTTGATCCGGCGGATATCAACCCCGGCGTGATACACATACGTCTCGGGGTCCCTACAAGGAATGGCGAGCGCAAGATGCGTATCGTTGACGGCCCAACAGATGTTCCGATTGCATGGGGTGAGGTCCTGCACGAGTCTGAAATTCCGATCACTTTTTGGCCAGGTGTATTTACCGGCAGGCTGACTGCGACCCTTATCGGCTATCATGGGACGGACGCCTTCTCCGCTGTTCAGGTGTATGAGTGGGAAACGGGACCTCAGAAATCAAAAAAGTGGCGGATGGGTTTTCGCGACAAGCAAGAGATGTGCCTCACGTTTAACATCATCGACATATGTCCTTGCCCGGAATTCCTAAAGGACGAGGAAAGCAAGGCGTGGATCAACCAGCTGATTACGACAGGCCACCTTCAAAAACGAGGAGTCTTGGATAGTGCCAGATTGGCAGAGGTTGTAGAAGTGACCAGAAAATATCCATCAAGCGCAGAGAAGCTTGCGAGCTCGCCGGAGAGGGTATTTTGCGAGACTTTGCGGAGGCTTGATACGACAGATTCCCTCTCAAGCGCCTGGTACTTCTTCGTCACGGCCAATACCGCCGCAAGGTGGCTCGCTCTTGATGGTTTGGAGCAGCTGAAAGGGGAAGCTGCGGGATTCCTAAATATATTACGTGGGAAGGGCTGTTGTGTGAAATGCGCGTGCAGTGCAGTTGCTACTAAAAGTTTTGTGCTCTTGTAAGAAATGCGCTTGCTGAAGAGAGAGTAATGTATGTTGGCAGTCATACATACAAGGCCACCATTGTGGGGACTTCCCATTTATGAATTCTTGACTTCGAAGTCTTGGTGCGAACAGCAAATTTGTATAACTGGTCTCTGTCTCATCACGTGGATTTCCAGAATCCGAACTAAACAGCAGGCTAGCAAGCCTGGTCTTCTACTCGGAGCTTTCTGTCATTGTCTGCTCGCTCTTGAGATGCATTTAGAGTTGATCGGGTCCCCCGAAAAAAGTTATGTGATCTAAATAGACCCATGGATAAACCCCCTTCAGCAGTGAATCCTAGGCTAGGTAAAACTCGAATTAAATTTACGGCTTAGAATACCAGGTTCTAGTTGCATAAACGGAATGCTCAATCATATGTAGAGTATGTCCTGAAAGACCTAAGACTTCCGAGTATCCGTCCAGTCGACTCCCAGGAGTACTCCGTTTTCAACCGTTGCTGTACAGTAGACATGAGGCCGTCCGTGTCCAAATCCACATATTTTCCTAGGGGATTACCAGGTATTACTACGTACTTGTTTGACAGTCTAACCTTCGTCTCATCCAAGCAAACCTTGATACAAGAAGAGCAAGCATATTACTGAAATATGCGGAAGCCAAGTCCAATATGGTCGGAGATATCCTAATCATCTCTTGTGGTACTTGGCGCAAGGCGAAATCTGCCATGTGTTAAGGTATTCTGAGAGCCTACGAATCCTTCGTTTTTGATATACTTCTCTTCCCACCTCTTTTAACGCCCTTTCATGTAGCCGATTCAAAGCAGCCTTTCAACTCCAAGGAAACCCAAGATACGTATACCGAGTAGTCGGTAAAAGCACCGTGACCAACCTGTAGGGACTACCATGATCCTACTATAGCCTTCTATTCAGTAGTCTCTGCCTGAATATCGCCCACAGCCATGCGCAGACGGAGAGACTTTGAATCACGAAACTATCAACCTCAACACAACCGCAATGGTTATGATACCAGAGCTACCGAAGCCACACACCACAGAGATGTCCTCCGGCGGATCGCAAAAGAGACACTCAAGGTTATCCCAGATATAACAAAGCAACTAAGCCCATCCATAAATGTCTACCACTCTACCAAACTTTCCTGTGAAGATCTCCCCCGCCTCCAGCCTAGGTACTGTCCTGCTTTCCCCGAGCGTGCCTCCATCAGGGTCCTGAATGAGGACACTCTAAATGCAGCCATTCAAATATCTCAGTTCATGCGGACTGGAGGCACCAATCCCCATCTTCACGATCCGCGGCCCCTCATCATCAATTTTGCCAGCTATAAAAAGCCTGGTGGTGGTTGGTTGAACGGTGCTGTCGCTCAGAAGGAGGCAATCTGCCACCGCAGTTCGCTGGCGGTAAGCCTTGATGAGAGTGACTACCCATTGGCACTGGATGAGGCAATCTACACTCCCTACATAGTCGTCCTGCGCAGTGACATGGCCTCCGGCTACAGACTGTTATTTCCTCATACTCCTGCAAAAGACCTCCCACTTTTCAGCACGATAACCCTCGCGGCTATATACCGGCCTCGGGTGCAAACCTTTGATGTGAAAGATAACCATGGTGGTGACTCTCGGTCCAGGCCGCAATGGCGGAAGAAGCAGGTCTTCGCCCTCGACAGGCACCGCAACACCACCAAGGATAAGATGAGACTGGCACTCCGCATTGTAGCGATCCATCGCCATCGCCTACTTGTGCTTGGTGCGCTCGGATGTGGTGTCTACGGAAATCCACCCGAGGATGTCGCCCACTGTTGGCTTGAGGTCCTGAAGGAAGACGAGTTCTCGGGCCACTGGTGGAAGGGGGCGTGGTTTGCGGTCTACGATTCGAGGAATGAGGGTAACTATGCCACGTTCAATCGTGTGCTGTCTGGCAGGCAGGTCTGAGTGGTAGCAAACTGTCGCGCCACCTGTGACCGAAATTGTGACGCAGATCATGTTCCTAAGTGAGCCAAGACCGGCTTGCCTTCAGCCTCGCGGGGTAGTGTTTGGAACTCTGCCACACTTGGATTTCTTCGCTATCGTGGTGTAGAATCTTATTCAGAATCAAATCCAATGCAAACTTGGCAATACATCTTCAAAGTCTCTGTTTGGTTAAGTTAAGAGCTGGTGCGATACATTAATCAGGCATCGCTTCTTAGCTCTACGCGACAAGGGAGCAAGAAATGGCTCTCGAAGCTATTGGGACAGCCTCTGCCATACTGACGCTGGCGGAGAGTTCAGTCGGGGCTTCGTTGAAGCTCTACCAGTTTTTCACAACAATAAGGGACGCTCCCCGGGAGATAACGAGTATCAGTCGCGATATTAAAAACTTCAATACACTGGCGAAAAACCTGAAAACTGCCCTAGAATCCAAGGATGTACGAACAGTTGTTGACAAAGACCCTCAAATAAAGCAAGCCCTGAATGATTTGCTTGATCCTCTCAATGATTGCCATCAGGCTTGCCTTCAGATCCAGGAGAGAGTTGAGCGGCATTTTCAGCCTGAAACGTCTGTGGATCAGACGTCGGACGGGAATTCAAAGGTTCATCGAATTAAACGCATTAAAAGTGGATATGTGACGTGGTATTTCAGGAGAGGAGAGGTGTTTTCCTTAATCTCGCGTTTCCAACTTACAAAGGGGATGTTCTCCGATGGCATGGGGAGTCTGACGCTGTGTGTATTGGAGATCCTATTTGTTCAGTATAGTTTCATACCGCTGACAGTGCCACTGCAAGCCTTCTCTCCTTCCGAACCTCAATGATGATAAGCAAAGACCCAGATACAACACATACTTCGGGGAAAAGCCAACTTGATAACAGTGCCAATAGCTGGACAAACTCACTTCCGACACAGAAACGCAAATTCGATGATGATGCTGGGTCCGCAATTATCGAATACGTTGAGCGGCTGTCAAATATTGCGCCTTCACCCTCGATCGTCCCGTCATTGTACAGAAGAGAAACCCCTTCTGATCCGAAATACATTAACGAATTGTTGGACGCAGTACGACGAGGCACTGTTGTCACGGTGGAGATGATTTTGAATCATGTCGACATTGATGCTCGGGATCCTTGTACTGGACGCACCGCCCTTTCAATAGCGGCCGAGCTTGGAGACAGAGATATGACAAAACTCCTGTTGATCCAGGGAGCTTCAGTGAATATCCGTCAGTACAGCCTGAGCAGCTACTGTTTTGGAAGGCCTGCGATGGCCAGTGGTCGATTTCCCCTACATTGGGCTATCGCTGGAAATCATATTGTAGTTGCAGAGCTCCTATTACAATATGGTGCCAATCCAAACGCTAGAAACAGCCCTGGACGGTCCGCTTTACAGGAGGCTTGCATGAGGAGCGACCTGAAGATGGTACGACTACTGCTGCAGTATGGCGCGGACGTGAATGCTAGAAGCTATAATCATGTTGGTTTAACCTTCTGTTTCATTAATTTATTTCTGACTAACTGACCTTTTTAAGGGTTGGGCGCCCATACATGAAGCAGCTAACGATAAACCAATTGAGATACTTCAATTACTACTTGAGTATGAACCTGTACTCGATGTTCCAGCTGTATTCGAACCCCACGCCCCGGGGGCTGCGCCGTTGCACCTTGCGGTCAGATCCCATTCTCTTGATTCTCTGAGGCTCCTCTTGTCCAGCGGTGCTGATCCCGATGCTTTAATGGTTGAAGACATGACAGCTCTGCACTTAGCCGCTGCTATGGGGTGGGTAGAAGGTATTACTGTTCTTCTGGACGCTGGCGCTTCAATCAACGCTCGGGATGCGTGCACCCGTGAGACCCCTATACACAAGGCGGCCCGGAATATCAAAATGGATGCAATTGGCATATTAGGTGCGCGAGGTGCTGACACAGAGATAAAAAACATTGATGGACAGAATTACCAAACACTTCTGGAATGCGCCAGGCGGTCTCCGGATGACTGGCGTGTAGATCCGTTGCTTGGTTCATATTGTACCTTCTATTAGATCCAGTTTTCCATTAGTTACTTCTAAAGGGAAATCGGACTATTGCAAACTCAGAAAATTTGGAGTGCTTGGGCTGCATATTTCCACGAGATATGAGATAAAATGAACACAAGTCTAAGCGAAGAAAACACCCGATCCGACTCGCAGGTTTTGCTAGAAGATAAATACTTTGATGGCCCTCCAGATCCTGATCTGGCAAATCACAGTACAGCGAGGCAAAAATTCATATGGCTCTAAGTTCTGTGGAATGTGCTACCAGGTTCTATGACGTTTTGAACCTTATAACTAGTCTATTAGTCTCAGTGGCCACAGAGCGCTTGAGTTATACTAGTTTTAAGGTCGGTATGCAGCCTATTCGACTGTGTGGTGCGTGAACGCTTCCAACAGCTCCGAGGCTCTGCGAAAGTTAATTATTGTAGCTTCTTCAATCATCTATGAAGTCGCTAATGACTGGCTCTGTATCATATCACTGTTGAGGGGTTAGGTTTCGGGGCAGTATTGCGACCCTACGATAATGTTGGATGATACTCAAGCCGGTTGCTAGGGTGGAAGTAAGGAGTGAGAGTGGTAACTCCCTCAGTACAACATCTCAGGGAGTAAGTGAAGGGCCTGACTCGTTCTTATACCACGTACCCGATCTGCGAGCGTTTTGGAAGACTTCACGAGCATGGTAATGGCGGGACATAGATAGGTTTAAGCTAGAAAACCAACCGTTTCCAAACTATAACAAGTGTATATGCTCTTTTTTTATTTGATCTTGACGAATTACCCCTACACAAGAACTTTGTTGGACCTCTTGGTGAGCGCAGTGCTGCTGGAGACGCTTTTGTTGTCAAACTGAAGCCGTATGAGTACGGGGAAAATGGCTGGGCGGAGTACGACGATGTGTCTCCGGAGTTTCTGGGGCTGCCTATCATGACGAGACAGCCGTCTTCGCGAGTTTTCCATAGAGGACTTATTTAGTTAGCTTTGGAGGATCACTGCTGTGGGGGGTATCCTTCTATCATGCTGTATCTCTAGCTGTCAATAGGAATAGCACATATCACCGGAAGTGGAATCCGAAGGGGTGGGTCTTGAACTACCGATGTAAGATCGTGTTCTATCATACCAATGGGTACAAATGTACTATTTATTTACGTTAGTATAAATCCAAATCCACCAGGCTTGGCACCAAACGTGTTTCATCTGACGACTGCCTTAGCTCTCCACAGTATTAAAGGGAGCGTCCACCTCCTCCACCCTCTTTGACTCGTCAAGCACTATCATGTTCCTATTTTCTGCTTCGGTTATTTTTCTTTCGAAATAGCCAACGCAAAATGATAGACCCCTTTCAAAAGCTAGCGACGATCACTCCCCTCCGCCCGCTCTATATCAGCCAAAGACAACTGTCGATTAGGATGTATCGCAAGATGCGCCTTCGGCAGGTTCTCAAAGTGTCTAAACTCCTCAAAGATATAAATGTCGACCCGTTTATTAACATTCCACTGATCCTGGGCCGGCCAGGAGCGCGTGCGCCGTAAAGAAGACCCCTCCAAGCTAGAGTCACTTTGCTTGCTGTGGAGTCGGCCGAAAAGTGATCTCACTTTGGGCCAGTGGTGCTGTATAAAGACAGGTAGTACGAGGAAACACGAGCAAAGGAGGGCATGGTTGCATTCCACCGCACTACTGGAATAATTGTAAGTCGGATTCGTAGTAGACCTGATACGTATTAATGGTGCGCGGGGAGAGACTTACACCCAGTATCCTACGCCTCCCACGAAGAGTACATGCCATAATACGTTGGGATCTTTCATGTTCGCGGTATGAACGACACGTACGATGCTTGCAGTGCATGCACTATGTATTCGTTAGCTGCGTCCTGTGATTGAGATCGAAGAGTGGAGGAGAGAGATGGAAATACACACCTAGCTCCAAGAATGATGATAGCTAGAGCCTTCAGCCTTTGTCGTAGAGGTACCTTCAACCTTAGTACTGATGGTATCGGTAGCACAAGGACGTATATATCTGTTATCATAGCGAGTAGCCCTGAGAAGAAAATGGGGGCTATTCGCGGGATTTTTGGCTTGACTGTCGGATCCCCGAATCGCTCGAATGGTGTGAAGGTGTAGTTAGCGACAGCCACTAGGGCGAGGGTTCCACATGCTTCGAAAATGATGCCGATGATAATCAGGACTTTCAGGCTGGCTCGGGAGGAGAAGAGGCGGTAGTAGAAGCAGAGGATGGTGAGTTTGGAAGAGGCTAGACAGAGGATATATGAGAGGAAGCTATGGAAGCTATTCTAGTCTCGTTATTTAATGCGATGAACTCTGTCGTTATGATGCTTAGTCTTACTTTTGCGATCTCTGTAGACGCGCTACGTGGGATATCCCAGATGTGACGTCCAATCCCCAAGGCACGACCTGGTAAGACCGGTTAACCGCTGCTGCGAAAGGAAGCTCAGGGCTACATGCCTTTTAGAACGGTAGCTGCAAAGCACACGCATAGAAACTGCTCTATTTAGTATCTCTTAACAGTCGGTATGGGCAGGTTCGCATACATAAGCAATGATACAGAGGTCTACCAACATTTAGTCATATTGTCTATGTATGGGTAGAAACACTTACAGTCATCGATCGCAAGCGAAGCTCGTATGATAAATCGTCGCGTATAGAGTCGCATCACCAGAGCCAGAGAGTTGATGGTCAAGTAAAACGCTACGAATGGGGTGCAGCCATGAAACTGGTTCTGAGGGTTGATAAAATTGGGCTCTACCCCGGGAGGAGGGGGTAAAATACCCTGCTGGGTCGACATGAATCAAATGAGATAGCTTCATGACTTGAAGCATAGAACAAGAGAGTCTTCATGGTCGATGGATGGGGGCTTCTCTCTGATATAGGGCCAGTAGCAGGTAGTGGTGCAGCTCGGAACAAAGAAATCGTCCATTTTCAGTCGCTGGATTTGAGGCGCTACGGCAATTTGCCGATCCATGTCTAGTCCGGCACTTCATTTCGTCACTTTTTCCCCGGGCTTCTTTGTTTACTTTGTTGGTGGAAAGCGTTGGATACTTCCGACGAGAACAGCGGGAAGTATATTAGGGCTTAGACGGGGGGCTGCTACCCTAATGGGGATAGCTACGGACAATGGACCAAGTCAGTGTTGGTTCTTAAGTAAGTCGATGTCTATAACACAAGGCAGAAACCATTTACAAGACAAGCAAGCAACAAATTAGGCAAAAGCAGGGGTCCGTGTAAGAATGAAACGCGTTGGACTGCACGGTAACAATGAATGAATGTTCCATCGCGGGTGCTCTTCCGCAAGAGGCCTGACCGTAGCGCCGTCCAACCGCTCTGTCCAGACACTCAGTCGGGTTGGCCTCGATAGCCCATATTTTATTCCATGTCATATCGAGTGGTGAATCGGTGGTCTGGACCGTTCCCATGACTGAGCCCGGAGAAACAGGATTTCACGAAATTGGGACCGTTACTTATGGCTACGGACTAGGTAAGTACAACAGACTAACCGTACTATGATCTACTAATAAACTATTGTGAGATGTCTCTCTGCTGGTGTTTGGCAGCCGATCTACCTCGCATAATTTGTGTGACTAGTCTATCTGGATAGATACTCTGATCATATGTATCGTGTCTACAAGACATCAAAGTCAGTCCGGCACTACTCATTACATTTCACTATAGAACGTCATCTTAAATGCCGAGGCTCGCATTCAAATAATCAAGTATAGTCATATGATAGGATCAAGTATGATTTTCACGGATCCAATGTCCCTTCTTATTACTGGCTATGTGAATATGATCTTCGTACGCTCAGGGCACTAGACAAACTCACCCAAATCAACAAAGAAAGTGACGCACGTCATGTTTAGAATTCTGAATAATTATCTCATTATCCCAACCGATGGGGGACGCTCTTTTCATCCAAAGAAGGTCGTGAGTCAGCCCCGGAGACTCTGACAGCTTAATCTCCATGAACCAGGTTTCCGGATCTGGGGGTATTGACTCAGCGATATACAAAGCGTAAGTATATAGCATACTTAGGCTATGAGCCGAGACCTTACTTCACCATAAACTATACTCTATACCACTGAGTGAAGGTCCCGCGCGGACATTATCGACTCAATTGGGGCTTGTACCAGGCTGAAGATGCATAGTCAGAGATGGTGCGAGACATCAAACTAGCATAATAATCATCCAGCTCCGACATCCTCTTCCACAGCCACAAATGCTGTATGTTAGGCAGCTTTGGTCAAGTTTTGTGACCATGCGTCTGGGGTTGGTTTCTTTGTTCGCTGGCATGATATCATGAGAACCTCCTTCCAGTAACTTCTTGAACTTTGCAGGAAACATCAGACCAGTTTCCTTAAGATTATCCTATAAAGGTTAACGTCAAGTGATACAAGTATCCAATTGTCAAGGTAATATTCGCAGCTCCGAAATATCAAGTCCAACGTTCAAGGAACAGTAGCATCCGAATCAGGAATAGCGCCGACCCTGCCACCACTTGTAATAAATCGATCTTATCGTGAACTCCACCGTCTTTCCAACCCCTATTAGATCATCCAGGAGCACAGAATGCCACCCATAACCACCCCCGGCCACGAATCACATGGTGGATGCGCCTCCGCCGATTCATCTACACTTTCGAGACACCGCTCCACCTCCGCGGAATTTCCTCCGTCTCAGTCACCGACACCAGTATCCTATCCTCGCACTACTGTGCCTCTTTGTCCCCCTCCCAACATGGCATTTCCCTGTCCCAGAACCCATACCCCTAGAAGCTATGCTCAACAATGTCTCCTCCTGGAGTCCCGCATGGCCTCCGAAGATCTTACTAACATGCTTTCTGTCCCCATCTGGCGCGCAAGAGATACCCCTATCCGGTCCATGTACCGTCTCTACGAGGCCATGGCTGCGGGCGAGTACTACGCTATACGCCCAGAGGTCGAGTATTTTTGGTACCAACGGTCATGGATCCTCAGCCGCGTGCCAGATCCGAGGGATTACGACCCTGTCCGATACGCGATCCTAGCGTCTATCGCAGAGGAGCTTGCTAAGGCGATTAATTGGCGGCTAAGTCTAGGGATGCGGCGTGATAAACGCAAGCATATCTACCGTAAAACTCTCGAGGATGTGCTTCCTCCGTATACGCCGGAAACTGCACCGTCTTGGACCAAACGCGTCCCTCCAATTGATGTTGAATTGATCACAGATTTACCGGATGCGCTGGACTCATCCGGTAGACTAGTGCTTGAAGCAGGCGGAAAGAGTCCCGCCTTTGCAGAGAGAAATATCGTTACTGATAGTGGTCACTTTTATACAGTTTAGATCTGGAGGAACAAATGGAGGTCTGGGGAACTGCTTTATCGGGATGGACTGTGGTGGTCGTCTAATCTGTCGTCGCGTGCTCAGTGCGCGTTAAGTAACGTAGTACATGATTGATGTTTGGATATACCCTCTCTGCGATAGTCTATACATACTTTCATATAGTGTAGTGCATGGGCATCGGCTATAGCTCACTCTCCTGTATGCATGCTGCAAGCTAGTTATTACCGCTGTTATGCACCGTATTGTGAATTGTTAGGGCTTGGCCTATCTTCATTGAAGCCCTGAGTAATCTAGAATATGTACCAACTAAGAGTTATATCCTACATTAATAAAGTAGTAATACTTTATGAATACGCATAAGTAAATTGTCAAAACACTACTCTTGCACTAACTGGCATCCAATATCAGTTCAATTCCATACCATCCATTAAAACGTCAAACTCCACCAACCAACCACTCACGACTCCATTCCTACCAACACCCAACATACTCATGAGAGGGACATAATAACCAACACCTATAACAACGATTTTAAATAACGCACACGACATACCACCTCCTGCCTAGTGGCCGTGCCCAATCCACCAGTGCAACGTTGCCCCAGAGCACGGATCGCTCTAGATCGCCCCTGTGCAACCCTGAAAATGTTGTACTTCTTTGCCCGAACTTTGTCTGTAGACTAAAGCAGGATGAAACTCAAAGAAAGGTATACATAGAAAATTGGCAAAATGGGGTGGGTGATTGGTTGGGGATGTCGTCCTGAATAACAATTTAGGGCTGCGTGTGAGGCATCTTTCGTTCACTGTGCCAATGGTCTGTTTACTTGAGGTATTGGTTTTGGAAATGTGCTGTACTGGTTTCCGGTTTATAATATTGCACGGGTAGTGTGGTGTTATTAGGTGATAAGGTACAGAGTTGGGTGCGTGCATATAATTAATCTTCATGATTATATGACGAATACTATAGTACAGTACATGTTCAAATATAAGGGGATAGATGCGAACAACTAGCGTAGTATCATCCACCACCATTCTTGGAGTATCCATCCACCTTCTTTCTCACTATCGGGACCCTCCTTTTTCATGACCCCGATCTCTGTCATCCATTTCAGCAGGAGCTCGATTTCCCATGCTCCCATTGTAGGTTTTATCATGCTGGCAATGCTGGCGGCGCTGAGCCCCGGTCTGTTGGCGACACAGCCCGCTACTGTCGCGACGGCCAAATCCCACAGTAGCTTGATGAAGCCACCATGTATATCGCACCATACAGGAATTTTTTCGGGGACCCAGGCCACCCCGTTGTTCGTGGCTCGGGGCGGACAGGGCGCCGGAACATCGTTGAGTTCCTTCTCAATCGGGTTCCCGTACACGTAGTTTTCTTCAACGGGGTACAGTTCAACTCTGAAGCGGAGCTTATCCTTGTCTATTTGTCTGGTGAGGTACCCACCCTCTGTCAACCCGTATTTATCGCGTGGAGGATCGCGCGGTCTGAGGATCACTCTGCGCGCGGCCACTAGGTTGATCATTGCCAGTATGTCGCCGTCTTCGGCATTATATTTGATCTCAAATTTGCCTTCGGATTGTAGTGCTGGGTCGAGGATTTGCGTTTTGAACCTGGCTGCACGTCGGAGCTGGGTGCTTTCTATCAGTCGCTTGCGTCCCAATGCCTGCAGGAAGTGATCCGTGATGTCGTAGTTGCGGCCCGGCGTGATCCTGCCTCTGTTACCCATTGATATGACCCTCTCTGTTACCAACGAATCGATGGCGCTATCTATAAAGCTTCCCATGTATGACAGTGCTTGTCGTGCCTCAGCGGGTCTGTATGCATCTTCCGGAGTAACGACGTTGGCCCGAATCCATGATTTGACCACTTCCAAGCGAGAAAGATCCTGCTTCCGAGGGGCAGGCGGCTTGTGTTTATCGATCAGGGGGAGGGCGAATGGAGCGCTCGCAAGAAGGTTACGCTTGCGATTGATGGTCAATGGCTGAGTAGTCTGATAAATATCGTCCAGAGTGCTCGGCGGTTCCTCGCGAATCTCAAATACACTGTCAAATTGCTCTCTTGTGGCTGGGAGGTCCGGAAGAAGCTTTTCGGACTTGGGGACATCGAGCTGGGCGTTTGCCCAGTCGACAATCCATTCCCAATCATACCCCTCAAGGTCATCGTAATTGATCGGAGGAACTTGGCCATTGGCATATGCTTCAAGGTAACGCTCTTGGAAGTCGCTCTGCATTTTCGCCAGCTGGAGCCGGTTCTTGCTTAACACATACTTCCCTTTCGCTTGGATGAAGAGCGGATCATAGCCCGGAAAGCTGCTAGAAAAGAGCGTCCAGTCGACAACCTTACCTTCATAGCCCCCCGCTAAGGCGCGGACTACAACAATCGCAATCATGAGCCTTTGAGTCAGCAAGTGCGGCAATTGGTAGCCAGTGCGATTCCGGCGAGCAGGGGCTCGAGATCCAGTAGGTTGTAATGTTGTATCTGACTCGTCGCCAGCTGCCATTGATGCAGTGAGCTTCTCCAAGCGACGGTTCTGCGCTGTTCCGGGGGCCAGTGCACGAGATGCCAGGGTTCGGTTGTGTCCGAGAGGCGTCATTGCGCCGAAGGAGCCGGGTTCCGCAAGCAAATCGGATTGGCGCCCCCTTTGTCTCGTAACCCTCGGCTCTAGCGGGGGACGCGTTGGGAGCTCCGGTTCATCAATGTCGAACCGTATGTTACCCTCCAATGGAACACTATCAAAACTATCCTGCACTGTCTGGTTGATGTACCAAAGATCTGCGCTCTTCTTATCAAGCAGTCCTTCGTTTTGAAGTTCCCATCGCATAATCACATTCGTATCATAAAAGAACCGGTTCGATCGGGGGTCTGCACTTTCGGAGTAGTCAACAGTGCGTCGCCGTGTCTGGCTAAACAAGTCGTCAAGCGAATGAGGCAGCTCGGGTGTTTTGTCGCCGATGGTCTCGAGAGCACGCGGTGACTCGCGCACTTTCTTCTTCTGGTCATTCCTTGCAGCCCGCAAAGCAGCAAGGCCCGCGTCTGTCGAGAAGGTTCCTGTAGTTGCATTGAACGTCTGTCTTGGGCTCATCAGCATTGCGTACGGTGCCATAGACGATATAGGGATCCAAAGACGTCTCATTCTCCGGCCACCCTCGGCGGTCGAGCTGTCCTGCGCGTTGAGTACGGAAGATCGGCGTCCCGCTTTGATCCGCCTTCTACCTTGATTAGCTATTTGATCAGGTCTTGTAGCAGCAGTTATTCCAGGAGTAGCCGAGTCTTGTGCCAACGGTCGCTGGAGTGACAAAAGTCGAACCACTTTTGAATGATTTTCCTTCCCTTCTCCAATCCTTTGCAGCAGTCGCCTCTGAACGCTCAGGCCCTTCCTCTTTTCCTGGGCTACAACAAAGCCCGGTTTATACTGCAATTGTACTGTGAGCGCTGACTCGACAGGAAGTTTGGCATACGTGTTGGGGTCTCTGCCATCTTTTCCAAAAGTGACTCTCCTTGCACCAGTCTTTGTCATTTCGGGATCGTAGTCGACATTATCTGGAATGTAATGGCGGGAGCCTGCAGCCAGCATCTTTTTCTGCATATCCAACACCAGGGGGTCATCCGGCCGCATGTCAGGTTTGGTTATGATATTCTTTGTTACCATGACCCCTTTGTTATCCTTGCCACTGAAGGTTAACTGGCGAAGCTTTCCAGCATCAATTATGTGTTTCACAGTTGCTTTGATCGTACGAAGGTCAGGAGTTTCTTTGTACTTTGTCTTCCTCCACGCAGTCGCGAACGGGTACCAGATCTCAGTTCCCATAGGGAATGCCCCGCCAGCTTTTTCGACGATGTCCAAAATAATCTTTCGCCGAATGAAACCGACAGACCCTTTCTTTTCCTTCACGTTTTCTCTAGCCCTACTGCTCTCAGCCAGTGTTTTCGTATTTGTCGGAGCTCCGCTCGAGCCATTGGCATCCTTGGCGCGCTCCAAGGGGTTGGCTTTGAGTTCTTCGCCATTATTACTCTCTAGAACAGCCTGAGATGCCGGTGTTGTGCTCATTGCAACCCCGTCTGTCTCGGCGGTAGTGCATGCCTCTGTCTCCATTGGTGTTGAGTCACTTAAGTCGTTAACAGGCGCTTGATCAGTTGGGGGTTTGTCTTTAGCGCCTATAGCGTCTTTGTTTCCCTCATTTCGGACTGCTTCGCGAGGCTTCTTGGACGGTGTCTCTAAGATCTGTGTTGCCTGAACGTTGCTCTCTCTTAGACCGTTCTCGGTGACAACCTCTTGACTGTTTTGGTTTGGTGACTCAGCCCTCTTCCGTTTCAATGGCTTTCCTTCGGTTTTATTATCGTTGCCAACATCAGGCTTATCCTGCCTTGGGTCTCCAGCTGGATTACCTTCGGGATTTCCGCTTTCAGTAATAGGAACATTATTCGACTTAGTGGTGAAGTCGGTAATGCGTCGCTGTTTTGCAGTGCGCATAGTTGCTGGGCTAGGTCCAATTTTAGATGTTGATGGCCTTGGGTGTCTTTTAGTGCCTCGGGAAGGTGTGGCATTTATATCTTCGGGAGCATCCAAGGCCTTGCCCGTCGTGGCAGGTGTAGGGACAGGTGTGGGAGCAGGCGTTTCTTCGACAGTCTCTTCGACAGTCTGTTCCCGAGAGGGCTGTTGTGATCCACCATCTTGGTCGCCTGTTTCAGCCTCTTCGGTAAACCAGGGAAAAGACGACAGCTTCGGGCACTTGAAGATTGCAATCCGACTGATCCTTGGCCGACCCTGTCTTTTACCAGTAGGTCTTCGCCTTCCACGAGGTGTGACATAAACTCCAGAATTCGGACGTTCGATCAACAGAGCGTTGTATTCGGTCCAAGTCTCATCCAAACCAAGAGCTTTAAGCTTCTCGATCTCAGACATTCCTTGGAATTTTTCAGATTCATCCCTTGGTACTTTCCGACGTTTGATAGTCGAGATAGGACCTCCTGGGGTCCTATCGCCCATCTCCGAGTCCGATACATCTAGACGTGCTCTTTTCGGCCTGCTCGGAGTTACTATGTCAGAACGCGTAGCAAGCTTTCTACTTCCGGCTGGTGCCTTGGTCTGCCCACAGTGGAGTGCTAAGTATTGTTAGTGGTATAGATGACAACATTGTTCCTCAGACTTGGAGTAACCCACCGTATGTTCCATCTTTAAGTCGAATTGCTGCAGCGTCAGTGTTGGTGGCATTGTAGCTTGACGGGTCCACTGCCACTATGCATTCCAGAAGAGAAACATCGCCGTTTTTCACGAGCTCTTTTGCAGGGACAGCCACGGGCAGTCCATATTCGTCCAGCTCTGGCTGTGCGTCAACAGGTGGTGCACGAATCTTGTCCACCTTCGGATTTTTCGGGGTGAATTCAACAGCTTCCCAGGCTGACTCGCCTGCCTCGACAAGCTTTGCAAAGTTTGTTGCGGTGAAATGGTTATACTGGGTTATAGTGCGGTTTAGTACCGTGTCTCGTACAATAGCCATGTGGCGTAGGTGCAATGGTTGCGAGAGCTGCCAGCATTCTACCAGGCGACTCATTGTGTTCTCCAATGGCCGACGATAGAAACCACCAAAGCATTTCCTGATGATTTGCTGGGGGTAGGTCAGATTTCATTCCTTCAACGATGACAGGTAGTTCCTTTTTTTTTCTTCTGTCTTTTCAATTTAACGCACCTGGTTCATAATGCCCTCCGTTCCAGCATTCTCAACAACGTCAAGGATCAGGTTGTGGATTGTCTGGTCTGGAGTCCAGAGAGGAAGAATCCGACCAGCTTCATCAGTTTCCTCCTCTCGTTTCATCACATTGAGCGTTTCGCCATTGTTCAGCAGAGGAGATTCCCTGGTAGCATCAGTGGGCTCTACATCTTCATCAAGTTCAGCATTATCATCCTGCTCCAGATTAGTCGAGATGCCTCGACTAAATTCATGGAACAACTCCAAATCCTTTTCGGTCGGTTCTCGTATAAGCTTCACGCAGGCAAAATAATGTTTATCATTCTCAGAGAACTGCGACATGGCCTTGACCCGCTTTAAGACACCTATGCGTTCAAATTTCCGCAGAGCACGAGAGAGGATACGCCAGCGCCATCTATCGGCAAAGCCGAGAATCTTCTTAAGATCGACACGGGAAATGATCTCATGCTCCCGAAGGATACTAAAAAGCTGCTTGCTGAACTCCTTATAGTCGATCACTTGTGGTTGCCCCGAGGATTGATCTTTGGTCGTTTCTGTAGATGATTGTTCTGCTTGCATAAATTTACGTAGGGTGCAAAGACTAGTTCGGGTTGATTTGATCTGGACAGCCCTCTTCTCAATGTATCCTTTCTGCTGCAGTTGGTCAGTTCGCTTGGGGACTGAGCGCTTGTCTTGGCCGCTCAGTTTCACCAATTCCGTCTGAGCAATGCCATCCGCCTTGCGTGATGCGATGATAGATAGTAGAGCAAATTCTGTGGCAAGAAGTTTGTTTTCGTCTGGTTCATGGCCTGTGATAGCAAGCCATGTCCTCTCCTTTGAGACAAAAACACGGATTTGGTTTTGGGCAGTATGCTCAGAGTCGGGTGCATCATTAACACGGCGCTCTACATCACTAAGGCTCAGAGCATTGCATTCTCCATTTTCGCCAATAGAAACTTCAGGGTTTTTTGCTAGCCACGACCAGACTTTCTCCTGGAATCGCCGGTCGACGACATGGTTGCGGGTGGATGCATCCTGTGCAGCCTTGGCATAGAAAGTATTGATGAACGTCAAGATATCGGAAGGAGAAGCGCCTGGAGTATATTAGTCTGCTTATACTTTCGAAAGTAAATCCAATTGTGTTATTTAAATCTGGAATCAAAAAGAGAGTGTTGACCCAAGCTCCAGTAGAAGCAGGATACAGGGGTTTGGATATCAAATCGCCAAAATTAGAGTCGGTGCTGCAGTAGTGGACCCTCACAACAATAACACAAGGAAAGACCACGAACTGACCTTGATCACCGCAGAGGGCAATCTCTGCCAGGAGAAAATCAATCAGCTCTCGTAGACTAGGGGCCATCCTATTTACATGGCTGAATCGTGGCCAATAGGTAAGGGAAGGAGTGGGATAAAAAAAATTATCGAGTCCCCATTGATCTTAACTCGTCACCTGGGCGATAATCTCTCCGTCGCAAAAAGAAATTTGACAAGCCTTTGATCCACGTTGAGCGCGAGATTCGAACCATCGTCGTAGAAGGAAAATTGTGTGCAGCAAATGAGTGGGGGTGGCGGGTCTTCTGCCACGTGATTTGTGCCATACTTCTCAGGCATCAAGTATCAGTCTTGAGTCCGTGAGAGGTTCCGTAGCCCTCAGTGCAATGTCGTTCATTCATTCCCGAATGCGGTTAATATGATACCCAGCCCTGGAGCACTAGTTAATGAAGAAAGGCTAGAAAGATAGGTAAGGATGGATTCACAAGCTGTCCACTAATCCAAAGCAGTTTAGAATGCCCAATCAAAGTTACTTGAATTCGCTGCACAATATTCTATCATAATTAGTCATACAGCATTGGATTTCTCGGCATAACGCACCTAATGCATCATCCAAGATGGATCGTCGCTGATCGGCCGGCTAGACCGGGTTTGCCGTTTACTCTATCCAACGTTTACTTGAAATTGTGCAGAGCGGGCAATTCAGAATCTGTCAATCGGCACTACCATCGGAAGTTCGGCGACAGTTAACCGCCGATAATAAGAAATGGAACCAATAATATTTCAAACTTTCTTCAAGTTTTTGATCCTACGGAAGATAATACCTTAAGCACTCCGATGATCAGGCGGGTATGAACTGTGTAAGGTATTTATGGTTATTTTTCGGGGGGAAAGATAATCGAAAATCCAGTTGTTGTTGTTGTTGTTCTTCCTCGGCATACCGCCTTGTACATTTAGTTCGTGAACCAAACATACACATTGTAATCTCATACAGATGTCGGATGACATCACGGGTTCCAGTTACGTCAGGCACCTTGTTTGTTCAACCCAAAAAGTGGAAAAAAGTCTAATACTTTACAGACCAAAAAGTTACTCCATTCGTTTCCGGTCCTTTCCTTTCTCTCGACCTAGAACAATTTTCTACCGTTTGATGCACTTCATGAATTGGTTGCAGCCCAAATAAAACTATCGCCAATCCCAACGCGCATTGACAGCGGCAATACTCAGCCCCGTTCCTCGCCACTCACACTCGTATCATTTCTACCATTCTTCGCTCACACCATGAATCTTGTTGCATGACACTCTCCCCTCCATTAATCTCTATCCGCAGCAATACTTGCCGAACCCCAGTTATTCTCCGCATATCCTCACCATCGCTAGGGCTATAGCGATGGAAGAAGGAACCGCTAATACCAACCCTTTGGAACCTCCGCCGCTCCCTTACTCACTCCGGACACGAAAGAAGTCAATCGCATTTTTCTGGATATTATTCGTTTTTGATACCCTCGCTCAGCCTGTGGCACTCTACTTCGGTCTATGGTATGGCACGAACCTGTCACATAACTTGGGTATGTCCCTTGCATAGTCTTTACTGTATACACAGGCATGACATACGTGCTAACCAACCTGTGCAATTAGTCTTTACCATTGTGACAGCTGCATTAGGAGGGATCTCTGTGTTTGAATACTTCTACCGGCTCTATAATTTGTTCCGAAAAGATTCTCGCACTCGGCCGTTGAACGCACGGAAATCATGGGTAGGCTTGATCCAGATGCCCCCATGGTAAGGATATATCGGGAACTGACGTTTTATCACAGTTGGATTTCTTTCATATCAATTTCACCATCGTCTGGTTGATCCTTGCCGTTGAACTTATCGTGTAAGTTTCGGAAGTATTCATTGTGCTGATCTCTGCTGTTTGGTATACTAACAAGAAGCCAGAGGAACGGTCCAGGAGGAACCCTATGGTAACGTCCCCTACCGCTTATTGCTTTCACCCATACTTATACATCTATAGTGCGACTTGTAGCCATGGTTCTCCCGAGCGTCATGTTCTACTTCGGTGGTGTCTACTTGGCCCTCGATATTCTTCGTGTGCTCGGTTTCAAGGCTCCATTCCGAATATCCTCAACCCCAAAAGGCTCTACAATGCCCACAGCTCTATATGTTATGATCGAAGACGTGGTGGCAGTGGATGGCGGCGGCGGCCAGACATACCGGTATGCCCTTCGAGTCCGGTATCTTTCCAGCCCATACTTCCGCCGTATGCTCTTTCAAATGAACTGTTTCTGGGCCGGGGGCTCCATTATTTTTGCTGCTGTCATCACTGCAATTGTCTTTACAACACCAAAGCCTGTCGCGTATACGGTAAATCGCCCATCCCGTTGTTAATGGTGTATAATTCAGAAAGCTGACGGGTGTTTTTCTCATAGCTTGGATGGTCTTTGCCGTTCGTTTGGGCCGGCGTCTGGACTCTAATCACCATCCCATGGGTCCAAAGTGATCTTCGTCGCGAGAAGAAAGCATGGGCTGAAAACCGCGGCCAAGGAGGCATTCCTTACACGGATGATATTAGCGCGCCGGCTGATCGGACTCGGCTCGAGTCGATACACGAACATATGCCGAACTTATGGCCTTGGGGCCGCGAGAAAAATAAGGAAAAGCCCTCTACGCAGTCTACCCCGTCTGACGGCCATTCAAACGTATGATTCATTTTTTTCGCGTCACAGAAGGGCGCAAATTAGCCTCGACCTTTCCTTTCTCTTTGCGCGCTTGCAAGCTCCGGAGTGGTAACAAGCACGCCTTTACATGAACTCAGCAGTTCATTCAAAAATTAGGTTGGTCCAATCACGCCATGAACTCTGATATGTCCTCAACGGAAACTGCGGCAGCTTTCCAGTTGTGGACAGCAAGGTTAACGAAGATATGCTTTAAGTCCCACGTGTATCCAATGTATTGTATATAGATACCCTAGCTCTAATGTATTCAGGTCATCGTATATTTTTGCCTAATGTTTGTGTCTAGTTGTTATAGGGGCTGCTCGTCAATCCTCAGATGACCACTCCATTTTTGACTCCGTCGTATCATGAACGATGAGGGAGTCAGTCATATCGAGTATCAGCCGTCTTCAACGGTTCCATTGGGCATAAGTATGCGGCGGATGCCCACACGCATAAGCTTGGCATTAGCAAATAGGGATACCAAGCAAGGCACTAAGAATACCAGGCATCGCACTGGTTCGCGCACTTTGGAAACCCGTTAGCTATATCCAGAGACCCCAATATGCAACTCCTGGGGTTTGAAGGCCCATCACAATGCTGAAAACTGAGTTCAACTCTTCGGCCGGAGAGCATAGAACCTCACAGGGAGCAGCTTGAAATTTTTTGGGAACCCGAGCTGCAATTCAGACGTGACAACAATCAACCCGGCCTGCTTGAAGATCTCTTTGAACTTCTCATCCGTCCTCGTCACGCTACTATCCTCGTCATCATACATATCATTTCCATTGGGATCAGTCGATTGATTCTCCTTGACTACCACGATTCCCGTCTCTGTCAATGATTCACGACACCGCACAAAGTACTCAACCAACTGGACATCCGTCAAATGTCCCACGCAGAATTGAGTCCAGATCAGGTCATATTTCTTCTCCGGGTACCACCCCTCCAACCCGACGGTATAAATATCGCCCACGATACCAGAGCCCTTCAGAGCACTGTCGCGTATAACCTGAGTGAATTTCTCGACCGGCTCGACTGCGTCCACTGTTTCGCATACATCCTTGAGGAACCCCTCCGTTACGCGCCCCACTCCCGCACCGCAATCAGCTCCCAGCTTCAATTTCCCTTCAGTGGTGCAACCGGGTACCAATCGTCGGACCTTAGAAAGAAAGCTCTTCGAACCGCGTAGATCGATGCGTGTATACCAAGGGTAACTCCCCAACATGCCCAGCATGGTGTTGGAGTTGGCAGCGACGCTGTTCCAGTATCGGATAGAAGCGGCATGGTCGATCTTAGAGTCTGGGGTTGCCATTGCGGGATTCTCCAAGTTGGCCTCACTGGGCCCCGATGCGACTGGTTCAGAAGCCATCGCAACGACTTGTCACCGGACGAGTTCCTCTGCCGTGAAACTTGCTTCTCCGCGAACTTCGAGATTTTTGATGAGAAATCACGGAACTTCCGCCGGCTTATGTAATCACTTTCCGGTAAATTGGACACTGTGATTGGCCGGGATCGAGGCAGTTACTGTCAGCATACATTCACGACGAGTCAACCTAGACATATCAACATTCTCAAGCTGTAGGGGAATCAGCAGCAGAGATGGACGAATCGCCAGGGAAAGAGCATGTCGCCTTCACAAACTGGGCTATCTCGAAAGGAATCGAGATCAACGGCATAGCACCAGCTCGATTCCCCGGCCGCCGGTTAGGAATGATCGCAACGAAGACCATAGAAGTGAGTACGTCAACAATAACAATCGTACTACCTCACTACAATGATTAACAAGCCATCACGAGAAAGGAGGGAGAGATTATGCTCACAGTTCCACAAACGGCGATGCTATCCATTGACTCCATCCCATCTTCATTCGTGGATCTCTTCCCAGAGGGAACATCCATCCATGGCATTCTAGCCGCATATCTCACGCACGGGGACACCAAAACCCTCAAAGGGATAGACGCATGGCGCAACGTCTGGCCAAATTGGCAGGAGCTCGAAGATAGCACGCCTATACTATGGCCAAGTCATCTCCGACGATCCAATTCTGCCTTTAAAGACGAGGACAATTCCTCAACACCAAGTCTTCTCCCCCCTTCTGTATCTGGGCTATGGAATTCTTTCGAAAAAGTACCCGTAGGCGTGGACTACGACACCAGGTATCAGAACATGCTCGGGCAAGAGGAAAAGCGACTCACACACGCTTGGGAACAGGTTCTCTCCGTGTTCCCTAAAACAGAGTGGAAGACATTCGCATATTACTGGCTCATCATCAACTCAAGAAGCTTCTACTATATCTCCCCCGGAAAGAACGAACCCGAGGACTGGAACGACGCCATCGCGATGGTCCCCTATGCGGACTATTTCAATCATGAGGATAACGCGGTTAGCCCACTCATCCTTTCACTTAATTCTTAAGTTCCCTACCTAACAGAGAAAAGGCATGTGAAGTCAGGTTCGACCATATCGACTACACATTCCGAGCTACCAAACGATACGGTAAATACCAACCCCTATCCCATCTATCTAACCAACGGTAGAAGCAGACCCTCAAGAAACTAACCATCCCCCTAGAAAAAGGCTCGGAAGTCTACATGAGCTACGGCGCCCACTCAAACGACTTCCTCTTCGTCGAATGTCAGTTTCCCCTACCAGACTTACCCCTAACCCACCCTTATATCCCTCTAACCAAAAGAGAAATCCATAGACGGCTTCTTCCTCGACAAAAACGAATCCGACTCAATATACCTAGACGACATAATCTTCCAAGACCTAACAATAACCGACAAAAAAGAACTAGTCCACCAAGACTGTTTCGGGTACGTCAAATCCCACTCCCTCATCGTTCCCCAACCCCGCCATCCCGTCTATACTAACTAAAACTCCCGAAGCAACTTCGAAGTCACAGAAACCGGCGTAAACGCCAGCACCGAAACAGCCGCCTGTCTCAAATACATGTCGAAGCGGGACTTCCGCATCTATATCGAGGGCCGGTCGAAACGAGCCTTTGATGCGGGAAAGTCGGCGGAGGTGATTCGAAGTTGGATTGGGGTTTATCTTGGGGAGTGTGAGAGGACGATGGAGATTATTGGGTCTATGTTGGAGAAGTTGGGTGGGTCTAGAAGACGAAGTAGTGTTGGGGAGAAGTGGGAGATGGGGAGGTTGGAGATGTTACTTAGTAGGTGGGGACAGATTAAGCGGATTTGTGAGAAGGCTATAGGTGCTGTTGGTCAGGGGGAATAGGGTTTGATATATTTGGTTTGTTTTCTAAATGATGATGGGCTTGTGGTTGGGTTCTAAACGAGTTATGTTTTTCGTTCTTAAGACTGGCTTGATGGAGGATATATTGCTACTTATTTCCGGTGCAAAATACAGGTTTGAAGAGATGATAAGTGAAGTAGCGAATGAACTGTTGAATAAATTCCAATATACAAGACAATGCTAATATCCCTTCCAATATACCGTCTATCTTTACATCAGCCCAGATATATACCCTATGCATGTATATGTCTTGTCTCCAGTCGCTTCCCGCTAAACTGGTAAAGGCCTTCCAATGCGCCCCTGCTCCCATGGAATGGTAATAATAGATAAAATAAAGAAGGGAAAGGTATACACAGCAAAAGCAAAGGAGGCTCGAGGTCATTGCTCGAGATAGCCTCATAACAAGAATGACAAGAATGTCACAAGAAATGTCACAAGTAGCCAAGCAGGGTAAGATTGACACAGCAAATCAAAACAAGTTTTATAATATGAAGCCAGTGAAACAGATGACGCCTATATACGACCCATAGCATTTGGGGTATCATGTAGCAGAAAATGGCAGGTCACGAGAGTGTGATATAGAAAATGTAGGATAAAAAGGATAAATGGTCAGGAAAGCTCAGCTTATTTCACCGATCTGACATGGTTGTAAAGCCATATGCACGTCCTTTCTGTTGGACAGTTACTTTCGGGACGGCATCAATTTGCGGCCAAAGTTACGGATCGTCATTTTGTGACTAATTCGCAGTTAGCAAAAGTACTCTACAGTCCAATACGAATATAGCTCACCCCTCATCAGCCCCGTCCCAGCGCTTAGTTTCGGAACGGGCAATTGCGGTGCCTGAAGTCATAGGCCGGGATGGAGGATTCACAATCCTACGAGATTGCTGCACTCAGGTTAGCGACACACTTGATATTATTAGAACCATTCAACACTAACCTCCCAACGAGCATCCACGTCGACTTCACTTCCAGATCGAGCATCAGACATTAGGCCGCTTTGATCAATACTGAGCATACTGGACCCTAAAGAATTCGAACGAACGAGTCGAGA